>NC_134894.1:3437514-3462514 GCF_041734735.1 Babylonia areolata | reverse complement strand
CTGGTGGGTAAAGGGTGGAGATTTTTCCGAACTCCCAGGACAATATAATATAAGTGCAGACGTGCTTGTGCCTGAGCCCCCTTCGTGTGTATACCCACACAGAAGGTCAAATACGCACGTTAAAGATCCTGTAATCCATGTCAGCGTTCGGTGGGTTATGGAAACAAGAACATACCCTGCATGCACCCCCCGAAAAAAGAGTATGGCTGCCAACATGGCGGGGTGAAAACGGTCATACACGTAAAAGCCCACCCGTGTACATACGAGTGAACGTGGGAGTTGCAGCCCACGAACGCAGAAGAAGAAGAAGATGATGTCACAATATATTTTCGATCCTGTCTTAACATTAGATATTATCTGTAGTGCTTTTGGTTTTCCATGACAGATCTCTAAGATCACGCTCCTCAATGTCCTAACAGTACGAGTATTTCCCTTGACAGAGAAGAGTACCTTAGTTTTGTGCTGTCTTTAAGTGAAAGCTGATGGTAACTCTCTTCGTGGTTTTCCACAATATATGTATGATGGTTTTGGAAAGTTCAGGAGGAGGATCTGTAACTCACTGTAACGCAGGGAATGGTAACATTTCATCCTCTTCTCCATAATCAGTTACTTGAAGTTTCACAGTACTTTCTTCAATGGCATATGATACAGAAGAACATTTCGCCACGTTATCAACTCTTGCTCCCCACACCAGAATCGTTTTTGTATGACGTCTGCTGTATGTACAAGTTGTTTTTTTACCACTGGGTTGCAGGTGGGCTGGGGGGGGGGGGGGGGGGGGGGGGGGGGGGGGGGGGGGGGGGGGGGGGGGTGATCAACACCATGTGCCTGTGGTTGAAACCTCACAACTTCCTGGTCAGTCATTGTGGACGGGATTTTCAAAAGAATAGAACAAAAAAAAAAGAATTTTCATTTCACACACACACACACACACACACACACACACGTGCTTGTGTTGACAGTGTCATTCACGGTGTAGTGCCACACACAGCATCGTTCAGCCGAGGTCTGTACGTCCACGTGCAGTGGCCACAAGGAGGAATGACGGGGAGAGGAGAATGGACCGAGTGACAAGTTCACGTGCTGTTCGCCTCTCAAATTTCTAGTTTAACCTTCGCCGCACTGAGCTTCTGACTCGAAGATTCGTCCCAAGGTGGGCCTCTCAGACCCACATACCGCCAAAGAAGCAATGGGCGGTTTACCCCTTAATAATCCCAGCGTGGGCCTGTCAGACCCACAGGGTTGCAAAGCAGGCAAGCGAGCGATAGGGCCTAGGGCTGAATTTCAGCCGTCACCTGTGCCTCTTGAAACAAGCATGGCATCACAAGCATCCATGGTGGAAGAAGCAGAGCGAGAACTTCGCGCTGCTTTGGGTGTATTGGGGTAAGTAATTCGATCGCCCATGTTGCATCCTTGTTATTAGTTATTTGTGTACACTTTTGAAACATTTAAGAAATCCTGCCCGTTTTTTAAATACTTTTCGTGTTGTGAAGTTAGTTGCATGAACTGCTGCCGAGTTTCAGGAGGCAGCATAGCAACACACATAGATCTAGCGCTCTATTACGCTCTGTGTGTTATAGGGGACTAGGTTATGAATATCCATTGTGTCTATGGCTAGCAATGGCTGCAGCAACTTATCGAAATTGAATCTAAACTATTTGCGCCCTAACAATATGCATTGTGAAGCTGGTTGTCTGCAGGCAAGCGATGGTGCCACGTTTACAGTAAATTTGGATCCCCTTTCAAAAAAAGCCTTTTCCAACAAAAACGCTTTTGGGGGATTAGTTTTTATATATGACACTTTTGCATCTATTGTTATATGTTTACGTATGATGTACGTATCATGCGAGCTCAAGTGCACAGATTGCTCTGCATGTGTGTTGTGGGAGCTATGTATGATTGATTGTGTGTTTGGGGTGGAAATGTGTTTATATGTGTATTTGGGTGGGCGCTGGTGGTGGTGAAGTGGCACAGCCATGCATGTTCCCTGCCCCTGGCCTTCATTATAGCCCTCTGCAAGTGACGCCCTACCTCCAATGGGTTGCAACCCCCACGTTTAGTGGTTGATTCCAGGTATTTCTGGAAGGCATTATCAAAGACCATATTGATTTGCCAAGCAGAGAAGGATAGAAAGCAAATAATAAAACTGACAGAGAACGACTGGCAGCAGAGTATAAAATCTCAAGAAGAAATGACAGCAGAGAAGAACAGATGGCACAGAAAGATGACAGGGAAGAACGGATATCAGAGAAGAACAGACAGCAGAGAAGAACAGATGGCACAGAAAGATGACAGAGAAGAACGGATAGCAGAGAAGAACAGATGGCACAGAAAGATGACAGAGAAGAACGGATAGCAGAGAAGAACAGATGGCACAGAAAGATGACAAGGAAGAACGGATAGCAGAGAAGAACAGATGGCACAGAAAGATGACAAGGAAGAACGGATATCAGAGAAGAACAGATGGCACAGAAAGATGACAAGGAAGAACGGATAGCAGAGAAGAACAGATGGCACAGAAGATGACAGAGAAGAACAGATAGCAGAGAAGAACAGATGGCACAGAATGATGACAGGGAAGAACGGATAGCAGAGAAGAACAGATGGCACAGAATGATGACAGGGAAGAACGGTTAGCAGAGAAGAACAGATGGCACAGAATGATGACAGGGAAGAACGGATAGCAGAGAAGAACAGATGGCACAGAAAGATGATAGAGAAGAACGGATAGCAGAGAAGAACAGATGGCACAGAAGATGACAGGGAAGAACGGATAGCAGAGAAGAACAGATGGCACAGAAAGATGACAAGGAAGAACGGATAGCAGAGAAGAACAGATGGCACAGAATGATGACAGGGAAGAACGGATAGCAGAGAAGAACAGATGGTACAGAACATGACAGAGAAGAACGGATAGCAGAGAAGAACAGATGGCACAGAAGATGACAGAGAAGAACGGATAGCAGAGAAGAACAGATGGCACAGAAAGATGACAGGGAAGAACGGATAGCAGAGAAGAACAGATGGCACAGAACATGACAGAGAAGAACGGATAGCAGAGAAGAACAGATGGCACAGAAAGATGACAAGGAAGAACGGATAGCAGAGAAGAACAGATGGTACAGAACATGACAGAGAAGAACGGATAGCAGAGAAGAACAGATGGCACAGAAAGATGACAGGGAAGAACGGATAGCAGAGAAGAACAGATGGCACAGAACATGACAGAGAAGAACGGATAGCAGAGAAGAACAGATGGCACAGAAGATGACAGGGAAGAACGGATAGCAGAGAAGAACAGATGGCACAGAAAGATGACAGGGAAGAAGGATAGCTCCTCTCTATTTCATATGTGGGTCTGAGAGGCCCACCATTGGACGAATAAGGGTATTGGCCTTTGCTCCTCTTTCTCATATGTGGATCTGAAAGGCCCACCTTGGGATGAATCAGGATAATGAAATTACATCATTAATTACTCCTTTCTTTTATGATGTAACAATTCCAAATTTTGTCACCGGAAAGGGACTTACGAGTCAGGAAAAGTCAGGAAATTTCATAACTGTAGCTTTAATAGTTCCGGAGATATGGCGACTTTTATGCGGCTGTGGGTCTGACAGACCCACTCTGTGCGGCGAAGGTTAAAAATGTGAACACAGTTGATATTCCGGTCCTTCTTAATTATGTATTAGAATATTTCAACAGTTATCGCAAAATACAGTAAAGTCCGATCGGTTTTAAGAATATCATTCAACTTTCTGCACCTTCGGACAACCTGCAGAACATCACAGTCACGCGTTACGCACAAACTGTGTAATCTTCCACTCTTTCCGAGAGCGTCGAAATGCGACCAGCAGGAACGGGTCAGCCGGAGAGAGATGATGATGATGATGATGATGATGATGAAGTCTGAAGAGGAAAAATCGAAGTGACCTCAAGTTGTGTATTTTCTCCCTATTGGTTGACTGTTGTCGTTGCTGCTGCTGCTGATGATAACGATGATGATGACGACGACGGCAGGGCAGCAGAAACCCCGACTGTTCCCCTCGTACCGCCTGGCCATCTCGGTGCTGTCGTTCTGCGGCATGTTGCTGTCGGCCCAGTCTCAGAGCAGCATGGGGGCCGCCATGGTCTGCATGGTCACCTGCAATGGGTCTGACCACAACAACACGGCTGTACGTCACTGTGTGTGTGTGTGTGTGTGTGTGTGTGTGTGTGTGTTGTGTGTGTGTGTGTGTGTGTGTGTGAGTACAAAATTTGCCGGTGGGAATAATGATCTCCTCATCGATTTATCAAGGCCTAACCAGCGCAGTGGGTGTATGTGAAAATCAGGCGTTTGCTCCTTCCCCGGGTCAACACTTTAGTTCCCTCGGGTCCCGTTTCCGTGCACAAAGTGCGTGCTGCGCACCGGACCTCGGTTCATTGTCTCATCCGAATGACTAGCAACCAGATCACCAATCATGGTCTAGCGGAGGGTTGAGAAAAGCATTTCAGTCCGTATGTAAGAATGAAACCCGTGGGCACATGTTTTCTATTCAGGCTTGTTATCACTGGGCAACCGCTCCATCAACCCAATAATTCAGGCTTGTTATCACTGGGCAACCGCTCCATGAACCCAAGGATACATGCATGTTATCACTGGGCAACCGCTCCATCAACCCAATAATTCAGGCTTGTTATCACTGGGCAACCGCTCCATCAACCCAATAATTCAGGCTTGTTATCACTGGGCAACCGCTCCATCAACCCAAGGATACATGCATGTTATCACTGGGCAACCACTCCATCAACCCAAGGATACAGGCATGTTATCATTGGGCAACCACTCCATCAACCCAAGGATACAGGCATGTTATCACTGGGCCACAGCTCCATCAAACCAAGGATACAGGCATGTTATCACTGGGCAACCGCTCCATCAAACCAAGGATACAGGCATGTTATCATTAAGCAACCGCTCCATCAACCCAAGGATACAGGCATGTTATCATTGGGCAACCGCTCCATCAACCCAAGGATACAGGCATGTTATCATTGGGCAACCGCTCCATCAACCCAAGAATACAAAGAAGAACAGAAACCTGCACACAACATTACAAACGCGCTGGCGAAGAAATGAGGAGACGTATTGTATTGTGCTGTATTACATTTTGTCACAACAGGTCACTCTGTGTCAAATTTTGGTTGCTGTCACCAGGTGTGTTTCCACCCCCCCCCCTTTTTTACTGCCTGCAAGTGTATTTTTCCCCTATCAAAATGGATATTTCTGCAGAATTTTACCCTTGACAATTCTATTGCTGCCCTAGGTTCTTTAAACGGGCTAAGTCCTTGCTTCACAGGAGACCTCGGTTTGTCATCTCTTCCGAATGACTAGACTAACGTCCACACCTCTCAAGATCAAGTTGAGGGCAGGAGAGAAGTTGCAGTTTCAGTTTCTCAAAGAGGTGAAACTGCATTCGGCCAAACCAATTTCCGCTACACCTTATCTGCTAGGCAGATGCCTGACCAGCAGCATAACCCAACGCGCTTTGTCAGGCCTTGAGTGCATGCTTATATGTATTTGTGTACCTATCAGAGTGGATTTCTTCTACAAAGGACAACACTATCATTGCCATGGGTTCTTTTTCAATGCGCCAGTTGCGTGCTGCAAATGATAGGCTACCTCGGTTTATCGTCTCATCCGAATGACCAGACACTCCGTTCGATTTTCCAAACTTTGGAGAAAGGGCAGGAGGGTGATTCGAAGCGAGGCCCTCACGGACTAAGTATTGACAGACAAGTGTCTTAATCATTTTGCCACCCTCATACTAGTGAGTGTGGGATTCGAACCTGTGCACTCAGATTCTTACGCGTCCCAGGCGGACACGTTACGACCAGTACACCGCTCCTGACGGGTAGAAAAACCTGTTGAGATGTTGAAAGTTCCACTGTTCGTGTGACCCAGGACACGTTCGACTGGGACAAGCAGACGCAGGGCTGGATACACGGCAGTCGTTTCCTTGGTTACTACCTGGCTCAGCTTCCGTCTGGCTTCTTGACGGCCTACATGACGGGCAAGGACATGGTCACTATTGGCTTGGTTGTCATGGGAACGTTTGACGTCATCACCGTGCTGTGTGCGGGTCAGAGTTTAGGGCTGCTCATCTTCGTTCGCTTCGTGCAGGGGGTGGGGAATGTGAGTTTGTGGGATAAAAAAAAAAATCGTTGTTGCTGTTGTTGCTGGTGTGTGTGTGTGTGTGTGTGTGTGTGTAGGGGGTGGCAGAAGGATATGTATGTATGTGTGGTATGTATTTGTGTGTGTATGGAGGAGGAATTTTGTTTAATGTCCCGTCACACAAATCAGTGATTGAAGACATTTAAAGTATTTATGAATGCATTTGAGTATTATTGGTTAAAAGGGGTGGGAGATGTGAATGAATGCAGGGTTGGGGGAAACTGGGCAAATGAGGGTGAAATGTGGGTGAAATATGAAAAAAAAATTTTTAAACAGAAAAATACTTAAAGGACTTCGCAAAAGAGAAGTCGTTAAACTGACAAGTGAAACAACTGATAATGAATGCAAAAAGTTAAAAACATCAACGTTCTCAGTCACTTGTGAAGACACACTTTCGTGTACATAAGGCTTCATGAAGCAACAGTCAAAAATTATATGTTCAATTGTCAGGTTACTAAAGCATATGCACTTGACATTAGAATAATATTTGGTCCGTAATGAATTTGATAATAGTCTGAGAGCTAAACTCAGAATTGGTCTGCGAATCGGTCCAAAGTCTGAGAGAGTCAACTGACGAGGTTTTAGACTTGAATTCAAGCACATATAAAAGTCTCTTTCTAGTATATTGCTTATTTCCTTCTATGACAATGGGCAATATACTGTTATACTATCTATATGATTTTTTGCTCCCCTTTTTGCTGCCCTGTCTGCTTGGTCGTTATAAAGGAATCCAGTGTGAGATGGTATCCAACAAAAATCAACATTTGTGCCCTTCACAAATAGGGAGTGCAATAAATACCTAATTTCAAACAATAAATCTTCTCTTTGATTATTCTCTTTTTAAAACGGATTGAGAATCAACACAAAATAGGATATTACTTACTATGATTGGTATATCAACAAGATGACTTAAAGCCATAAGGATGGCCACCAATTCAGCTGTAAAAATTGAATGTCCCTTACCTAAATAATATGATTTTTCTGTTTTTAGGTCAGGAATGACAAAAGCAGATCCTGCACTGTTATCCAGGACCGAGCCATCAGTGTAAACTTTTAAATGATAATCAAAATTTTCTTCTTATTCAATTCTGACAGATGCTGCTATTATATGTGGAGATTCTCTATTTGTTGTGTCAGTAGCACATATGTTGACGTTTGCTTTTGTTAACTCCCAGGGAGGTACAGGTGGCACCAGAACATGAGGTGCCATATCATGCAAATCAATGTCTGAAGAATTTAAAATATCTGACACATATGTGTGAATGGTTTGTAGATTTGAATTATTTTGTGCAGTTTTTGGAAAATCAATATCAGACCTAATATTTAATTCCTCAAAATCATCCACTGCTGTACATCTCACAATGTATTTAGCAGAACTTATTTCTGATTTCATCTAGTGGTAGAATACCCGCAAGCTTATAGGCTTCTGAGGTCTTAGTATGCACAGGTACCCCTAAAGCCAGTTTCACAGCTTTACTGTCAATTATCTACAGCTTCTTTAGAAACGTCGGCTGAGCAGAAAAGAAAATTTCTTGACCATAGGTCAATGTTGATCTTACGACAGATGTCGCTAAGTGTAAAAGAATTTTAGAGTCTTGTCCCCAAGGAGAGTAACTTACAATTTTTAAGAAATTTTAACTTTTAACTGCTTTAGTCACAATTGAATCAATGTGTTTCTTCCAGTTTAGTTTTGAAGTAAATAGGATCCCAAGACATTTTATTTCCGACTTGAAAAATATTTCACGTCCTCCCCCAAAAATCGTGGTAGTTTGCTGGATTATAACCATTATTAAAGAGGATCAAATGTGTTTTTTCTACAGAAAACTCAAAACCATCAGAGTGCATATAGCTACTCAGTCTATCAAGTTCACCCTGAAAATGTTTCTGTACATAATTGATGCAATGTAGGCTTGTCCTTTTTCTCAAGGATGTCTGAATCCATATAGCAATATCATCAGCATATTGAGCCAGCTTGGTAAATGATGAAAAACATGTGTGTAAATCATAAAGCATAATGTTGAACAACAATGGAGAAATAATGGAACCCTGCGGGATTCCCATGTTTATAGGCCTAGAGGTTGATAAAGTTACTCCCACTTTTGCCACTATATATCCCCCACTTAAAAAGGATTTAACATAGTCATAAACATGATCCGACAGACCAGTTTGTTTCAGCTTTAATAACAGTCTGCTATGCCATACTCGGTCATAAGCTTTAGTAAGATCGAAGAAGGACACAAGGATACTTTTTCGCTTAGAAAACTGTTTTTTAATTTGGGTAGTGAGACGGGTCAGATGATCAGTTGTAGATCTTCCTTTCCGGAATCCAGTTTCAGCTGACGGAATTATGTTATTTTTGTCACAGTAATATACCATTCTAATATTTACAATTTTCTCCATGACTTTCCCAACGTGGGAGGTAACCGAAATAGGTCTATAGCTCGAAGCTTCTGTTCGAGGTTTACTCTGTTTTAATACAGGAGTTACAATGGAAGTTTTCCATACCTCAGGGATTTGTCCACATTCCCAGCACTTTTGAAATAATGGATGTAATATAATTATCCAGTTTTCTGGCAAATGGTTTAACATGGTGTAAGATTCTACATCCTTACTAACTTACACATTAATTTTTTGTTACTCAACAAATGAATAGCGTTCTTTACCTCCTGTAAAGTTATTGCCGAGTTGATTGTATTATCATTTTGTGGGGTAGGATCTCTATTATTTGTCACTGATTTCTTCTTCCTCTCTTAATGTCTTTTGTTTATTTGACACACTATCTACACTTCCTGTTTTAGAATACATACACATTCTTCAGCCTTCTCTTGAGGGAACAGAAACTCTTTATCTTTCGTTTTAATAGGATAGCCTTGCAGAACAATGCCTGACTTCATTTCTTTCATTTTGGCCCACACTTTTTTCATATCCTTATGGTCAGATACTTCATTCAAACAGAACTGTGACCAGTATTGTCTTTTTTCTTGGGCTATGATACTATTCACCTTGATTTTTGTGTAACACATTTCTTTATGAGCGGCTTCTTTTACCTTTGTCAGGTACTTTTCTGAGTCTTGACCATGATAAGGTATGCTGGTTTCTTTGTATTTACAGCCTCCGCACATGCATCATTCCATGTGTGTGTATGTAAGTATGCATATATGTATGTGTGCAGAGAGTTTGCGGGGTGCATTTTGGTGTGTATATGCAACATTGAAGTCATGACATGTTATGTAGGGTATCATTTGTTCTGTAAACTTCCTTGAGCAGCTTTCTGGAGTGCTATACGAGTTTCCCTTTCTGTTGGTAGTGGTGTTAGTGGTGGTTTTGTTATTCTTGTTGGTGTTAGTGGTGGTTTTGTTGTTATTCTTGTTGTTGGTGGTGTTAGTGGTGGTTTTGTTGTTATTCTTGTTGTTAGTGGTGGTTTTGTTGTTATTCACGTTGGTGTTAGTGGTGGTTTTGTTGTTATTCTTGTTGGTGGTGTTAGTGGTGGTTTTGTTGTTATTCTTGTTGTTGGTGGTGTTAGTGGTGGTTTTGTTGTTATTCATGTTGGTGTTAGTGGTGGTTTTGTTGTTATTCATGTTGGTGTTAGTGGTGGTTTTGTTGTTATTCTTGTTGTTGGTGGTGTTAGTGGTGGTTTTGTTGTTATTCTTGTTGGTGTTAGTGGTGATTTTGTTGTTATTCTTGTTGTTGGTGGTGTTAGTGGTGGTTTTGTTGTTATTCTTGTTGTTGTTGTTGCTGCTGGTGATGATTTTATTTTTATCATTGTTGTTGTTATTGTTGTTGGTGGTGTGGTATTATTGGTGATGACGTTCTTACGAGGACAATGAAGGATGATGTTCTTGATTCTGACTGGTTGCAGTTTATCCACTTTTCGAAAAGTCTCTCTGTTAAAAGCAATTTCTTAAAATGACAGAGATAATCATGTGATTCGCTATTGAGGCATGCTTCAGTTCAGTAATGGTTTTTGTTGTGTTTCAAAACTTGTTTTCTCTCTCTTGCTTCTGGTTCGCTGTGCGGTCTGGGGCCTATATCATTTACAGACTGACTGTCTGTCTGTCTGTCTGTGTGTCTGACTGACTCTCTGTCTGTCTGTCTCTCTGTTCGTGTCTCTTTCTACCTAACTGTATATATTTCTAAGAGCTTTTTCGAATACATGCGACAGTTTGACGTTTTTGTAATGGAAGTGTCCCGGTTGATCATCTCATTTGCAACAGATGTGTTACATTTGTTCTTTTGTTTGTCTCTTTTTGTCTCTGTCTGTCTGTCTGTCTTTCAGTGTGTGTGTGTGTGTGTGTGTGTGTGCGCGCGTGCGCACTTGCGCGCGCTTTGCTAATTTCACTAACAATAACTACACTGTGAAAGAGGTGTTGTACAGGGAAATGCGTGAAGTTCCGTTCTATTTTCCTTGTTGAATAACGAATCAGCACAAGAGAGATTTCAAAATGGTAGCCACGATGGTCAATTAAATTCTGTTTTTTGTTTGTTTGTTTGTTTTTGTTTTTTGTTTATCTTATTGTTCAACATGAGCAGATAAATAGGTACCTGAGACGCCGAACACAGTTAAACAATGTGTAGAACGCAGCAGATGGGTGTCAGCTCAGTGTCAACATGAATAAGAGCACTGCTGTTGCAGTTAGAAAGTGTCGTTGTTCAGCAGCAAGAGAGAGTAGTTCCTTAATGGAGACAAAATTATTATTGTTAATTGTTACACATCACTTGGTGTATATTTATCTACTTATCTGAGTTTTGCATTTGCTTGTAAAGACCTCGCAAACATGCTTTGATGCACATAATGCACATATTACACTTACTTAGAAATTGCTTCATAAAAGTGTTCCTGAAAATATTTCAAACATAGGTTCAGCGTCGTGGGTACTGGATAAATCGGCTGTGCAAAATGAACAGATTTATTTACATACACTGAAAAAGTTATTAGCAGTCTACATTGATTCACCCAATGATTTAGTTTATGGAGATACAGGTGTCACCCTAATCAAATGAATGTCTGTTTGTTGTACCATATATTGACTTAAAATATTACGTATGGACGCATCCCAGTACACTGATGTAGATGGTGAATATGCAGGGGTTTCTAGAGCTCGAGAGTTTTTGTTCCGAAATGGTTTGGATTTGTAAGGTTATATCAAGGAACAAGAAAGTAAATACAAAGTAAGATATACTGACATGTACTTGCAAATTATTATTAATACTGAACTAATTCTATTTAGTACAGCAAAAGACATTATAACCAATGAGGTATTGGATTTGATTATCGTGCCTGGAATGTCTATACAAGTGCAGACTAAGCAAAGGAAAAAAAGTATAATCTTGAAAAATGTATGTCTGCAAATGAGTTCCCTTGAATTCCAAATGCAGCCGTGTTAACCCGAGTGGTATATTATAAAGGGGACGGTACAAACGAATTTACATTATTACTGAATTAAAGAGTATGATGGTGGAAAAATAGAAAAGATCCGCGCACAGGTCAAAGACATTAGAGACAAGTCACAAAGGGTTTTTCTTTTCTTTTTTTTAATCTACAATAGTTAAGTAGGAAAAGAAGAAGATATAGAAGACAGTGCCTTTAAATGCAAACACAAATGTCATAAGTTCAACACGTCAGGAAAGCAAGTATATAGTAAGCACATGTATACATATCACATGGAAATACTACCACTCGGTTTGGGATAAGCAACAACATAAGATAATGCATCTGTGCAAAGACCAAACACTGACATCAAATGATACTTCTAATACGTTTAAATAGTGGTTGAAGCTAAGCTGATTTAGTGAAAGTACACTGACAGTATAGATTATGTAAAGCTTATACTTTGTCAAAGTGACATAAATGAATCAGTTATCATGTAGCACAACTGGAGTAAGCCTTATAGGAGAGAGCATAATAGCTAAATTACAACTACCAGACTGTGATACATACCAGATGGTTTTAACTACAAACTGATATTGATCCAACACTATCTTGTAATCACCACAACAGAATACTACACACCCATCATACAAGAAAAGCACACTGTAACTGTGAAGCTATGGTACTGAGAGTCAGTGAAACGCTGTAGCAGTACAACTGATATCAGCATGTGAAATAGTGCATGAATAATAGAAAAAATAATAGAATCAGTGGCTTTGATATCAGGTACTGGCAAACACAGGTAAGCTGTGAAAAAGGCGTCTGCTATCAGCTTTCAGCTTGTGCTGTGAGTTGAACTACAGTTATTTGCAGCCAGCTGAGTGCTTGGCTACACAAAGGAGAAATATTAATAATGAAAATGATAAGAAAGGCCAGCATTACTGCAGGAGAATTTGGTTTATGCAGCTAATCTCCCATTTATTATTATTAAGTTTATATTATTTTGTAAAGTAATATTGAAGAAATTTCACATTGTTCACATACACATGTATTATGTCGGGATTTATGTAGGTCCCTGTCTTCATGATGACTTACCAAAATAACAACATGATGAAGAATTTATCCACGTATAAAAAAAAACAACAAAAAAACAAAAACCCTTTAAGATGCGTGCTTGTGCAGCAAATGTCATTTCTATTTTCTTTATTCCCTACATAATATGTGGCTTATGCTGAATAAATTTTCGTTTCACCTCTCTCTCTCTCTCTCTCTCTCTCTCTCTCTCTCTCTCTCTCTCTCTCTTATCTGTCTTTCTCTTTTCTTTCTTTCTGTAATTCAGTATGAGATTCTTGCTGTTCGTCAAGTTGAATATCCGAACTTATGTGTGTGGGTGTGTGTGTGTGTGCGTGCGTACGTGTGTGCATGCGTGAGAGAGAGAGAGAGAGAGAGAGAGGGAAACTGAATGGCCCGGTTTATTTTGTTTCCAAAGAAATGTGCGTTGTTTTGCGTTGTTGACAGGCTTTCACTGCCACCGGTTGTTTCGACACACTGGGGAAGTGGGTGTTGAGTCAGGAGTCCTCCCTGTTGGTGGGGCTAGCTGGGGCAGGTCAGTGCTCAACACACGGAGACATGCTCGTGCTCTTGCACGTGCACACACACGCACACACACACATGTATGAAGGATATTCATTAAAGATTTCCCCTAACCCATGGACTGAGAAAAACGAAACTTGGCACAGTTATTTGTATTTCTCTACATAGGTACCACCAAGGGTGATATACTTCTCCCATCACTTTATGCAGCTGTGAAGGCCTTGCCCGCACCAGAAGCCACAACGTGACCTCGGAAATAAGTGTTTCATCGTCTGGGAAGTGCTTGTCCTGTAGAAATGACTTCAAGGCTTGAAAGAGGTGGAAGTCAGATGATGCAAGGTCGGAAGAGTAATGGGGATGGGGAAGGATTTCATAGCCGCAAGACCGTGCTTCCGTATGGGCAACATGCAAGTTGTGAACCGGGGCGTTGTCTTGCAGGAGGCGGACACCTTTGGTCGCCATGCCCGCAATGATGGCCTCCCGCAATTTCTGCAGCAATGAAGCATAGTATGTCCCAGTAAATGTGGTACCCTGTGCCAGGAAACCCGTCATCACCTCTCCGCGCATGACCTTGCACGCCGACAGTTGGACACTTGCCTTCTTCGAAGGTTGTGAGTCAAAATGAGTCCATTGCTTCGAACTGGTTTTAGTCTCTGGGTCACAGTGATGGACCCATATTTGGTTCCGCGTGATTTGTCTTTCGAAAAAATCCTCCTTTCTTTTTTAATCTTTTTTTTTTTTTTTTGCACATAGCCTGAGAGCATGTGATTCTTCTTCTGGAAAGGTTTGAGCAACCGGGGAATCCATCGTGCAGACAACTTCCACATGTGCAAATGGTCATGGATGATTTTTTCCACAGATCTCACACTGATCTTGATATCTTGGGCCAGTTGGTGAGTTGGTGAGTGGTTATGCGGCTTGACTGATTTATAAGTTTTACATTTGGGCCAACAGCAAAGTGAGAGCTGTATTATCAATGGTTTCTCCAGTCAATGGGAAATCATTTACAGCTTCGTCTTTTGTGAAGGATTATCACTCTCAAACCAGGAGGCAAAATTGCACTGGTTCTTAGTGCTACAGCTTTGTGGGCTAGTTGGCCTTTGGGAACCATCCCAACGCCGACTGTCCTAAAACTCTCTTGGCCGAGAGAGTGGGTATTTAACTTGGGCAAGACACTCTCCACAATAATCAAATTCTAGCCCAGATAGTCGGAACAGCGGTTGCCTCCTCTGCTGTTCTGATGGTCATAGTCGGACACGACTGACTATCATATATGCGGCGATCCTCCAAAATGGCGGTCTCCGCTTGCCGGATGGTATCTTCATTGCCGGACTGTGATCGCCCAGGAATGAGAATAGTTACCAACGATGTCCGACCACACGATGTTGACGATGCCACGATACGATGGGACATCCTCCCCGGAAGCCTCTTTCATCTCATCCAACATGAGTGTGCGGCCTCTGAAGTACAGAAACGTGACGACCGCTCTGCATTCAACCGGCTCCATTGCCACACCTTACTCCACCGTAGCACCTGTAAAAAAGAAACTGTTATAAGTTCAGGGATGGAATTTACCACGAACTCTAAAGCGATATGTATTGTTATACATGTGTAATTTCAGCCTCCTACAATAACCGTGACTAAATCAGGGAAAATCTTTAATGACATTCCTCTTACCCGAGATCGCTCACACGCACACGCACACGCACACACACACACAGTCACTCGAAGACGCAACGGAACAACACAACCCAGCTGTAAAGCAAAGGCAAGGAACTAATGACTTAAACAGTTAGTTTCTCTCTGGAGATGATGAAGCATTCTCTCTGCAGCATGGTGGACCAACACAGACTGAACACGTACCGTACACTCCCACAGGGTTCTATGCCGGGGCTTTCCTCGGGTTCGTCTTTCCCGCCTTGGTTTGTGACAGTCCCGTTCTGGGATGGCCCTACATCTTCTACGTGTCAGGTAACTCTCTCTCTCTCTGTGTGTGTGTGTGTGTGTGTGTGTGTGTGTGTGTGTGTGTGTGTGTGTGTTCAATTCAGCATCTATTCGCAACGTGATCGTAGACGAAAAAACATAACACTGAGGAAAATGGAAGCCTTCATACAATGTAAGTGGAAGCTATTAAAGCAAATAACTAACTTGACCATGAAGCAAACATTTGACATATTTGAAAGTTTCACCCCAAAACAACATGAGACATTTAGTTTTAGATAGATTTAAATTGAAATTAATGAGAAAATTTGCACAAATGTGTGTGCGCGCGCGGGCGTGTGTGTGTGTGTGTGTGTGTGTGTGTGTGTGTGTGTGTGTCTGTCTGACTCAGTCTCTGTGTGGAGAGGGTGAGTTGATTCGTGTGTGTGTGTGTGTGTGTGTGTGTGTGTGTGTGTGTGTGTGTGTGTGTGTGCGAAAGTGGTGTGAAATGTATATATTTGTGCTTTATTTTGATGAGGTGATTCATACTTGAAATATATATATCATTGTCTTTCATTAATTTTTTTTTTCTCGTAATTATACTTTTTCTCGTTTGGCATTACATGTTGCTGATTGTCCTTTTTCTTTACTATCACGTTCACCCGAAACGCGCGCGCGCGCGCGCGCGTGTGTTTGTGTGTGTGTGCGTGCGTGCGTGCGTGCGTGTGTGTGTGTGTATGTGTGCGTGCGTGCAGCATGCGTGTGTGCGTGTATATGTTTGTGTGTGTGTATGCATACATGTGTGTGTCTGCGTCCCTGTCTGTCTGTCTGTATGTGTCTGTGTTTGAGAGAGAAAGAAAGAGACAGACAGACATACAGGCAGGCAGACATACAGACGGACAGAGAGGCTGAACTGACAAAGAAGGAACGGCGGCAGGGTGAAACGGGACAAAGAGTCAGACTCCCATGAGGTCGTTGAGGTTTGCGGTGTGATCAAAGCATGGGCGAAACAGGAATAGGCGACCCTGACCTGCTCCCCTTTCAGGTGCTGCACAGAGCAGCCTGTTGGCACATCATGAAGCCATGAAGCTGAACTGCGTGACTCAAGGCGTCAGTCATTAGATTGTTAACTCGGCCTCTGTCCTTTCCACATCACTGTCGTATCTGTTGTCACCAACAAGTTGATACATCGCTGTAGTTACTGTTGAAACGAACATGTTGACACATCACTGTTATAACTGTGGTCACCACCATGTTGACACATCACTGTTATAACTGTGGTCACCACCATGTTGACACATCACTGTTATAACTGTGGTCACCATGTTGACACATCACTGTCATAATTGTTGTCACCACCATGTTGACACATCACTGTTATAACTGTGGTCACCATGTTGACACATCACTGTCATAACTGTGGTCACCACCATGTTGACACATCACTGTTATAACTGTGGTCACCATGTTGACACATTACTGTCATAACTGTGGTCACCACCATGTTGACACATCACTGTCATAATTGTGATCACCACCATGTTGACACATCACTGTCATAACTGTGGTCACCACCATGTTGACACATCACTGTCATAACTGTGGTCACCACCATGTTGACACATCACTGTCATAACTGTGGTCACCACCATGTTGGCACATCACTGTCATAACTGTGGTCACCACCATGTTGACACATCACTGTCATAACTGTGGTCACCACCATGTTGACACATCACTGTCATAACTGTGGTCACCACCATGTTGACACATCACTGTTATAACTGTGGTCACCATGTTGACACATTACTGTCATAACTGTGGTCACCACCATGTTGACACATCACTGTCATAACTGTGGTCACCACCATGTTGACACATCACTGTCATAACTGTGGTCACCACCATGTTGACACATCACTGTCATAACTGTGGTCACCACCATGTTGACACATCACTGTCATAACTGTGGTCACCACGCGCCGTGTCCTCCAGGAGGCCTGTCTTTGCTGTTCGTGGCTGTGTGGCTGGCGTTCGCTGACAACAGCCCCGAGTCTTCCCGCTGGGCGAGCCAGGAAGAAAAGAACTTCATCATGGCCTGCAAGCAGGACGACATGGGCAAGGGCAAGGTGCGTCGGTGTCTGTGGGCCGCTGGTCACGTGCTGTCATGGGGCGGACTCTGCGTCGGCAATCCAACCCATGAGGGACGGTGTGAGGGGGGGTTGGGGGGGGGGGGATATGGTACAGTCGGTTAGGTGTTGAACATCTGATCCGGTGTCCACCAGTGATCCTTACTTTGAGGCTTCGTTTCAGCATGGTGTTGTGTCCTGGGGAAAGGCACTTTACCCCGGGTGTGATTGGTACCTGACCGGTCAGAGAATAGTAAAACGGTGGAAGGAGAGGACTGGGCCCCGCCGTTCTGTGCCGAACCCTGGACACACGGGATATGAATTTACTGCCCTTTAACCCTTTACTCTAAAGACTGTGGGCAAGAAACACCACCCATGTTTCATCACGGGGTGACAACACCACAGCTTTCAGGTGGCTTGGAAGCCTTGGCAGACGCCTGAGGACAACAGTAAATTAATATGTTTTCTGGTCACGGCAGTTGGATACAATAGGCCTGCAATATTCGAGATTGCTACATAACAAACCGCAATGCAGTGCAATACTATGCAAGACAATACAATTCGATGCAGTTTCAGTTTCGGTTTCAAGGCTTTGGCAAGACCTTGAGAGCCTACCTTACGTTTGCATAAGACACTGACAGAAAATGAAATGAAATAAACAAACTAATAAATACATTAAGATATAATACAATGTGAGGTACATAGAAGGCAGTGTCAGTTTTTCAAGGGGGCGTCACTACGTTCGGACAAATCCATATACGCTACACCACATCTGCCAGGTTAGGTTTTGAGTGGATGCATATATATTTGTGTAGCTATCACAGTGGATTTCATCTACAGAAATTTGCCAGAGGACAATATTCTTGTTCCCATGGGTTCTTTTTCAGTGCGTCAAGTGCATGCTGCACACGGGACCTCGGTTTATTGTATCATCCGAACGGCTAGACGCTAAGTTTGGTTTTCCGGTCAAACTTGTGAAAAAAGGCGAGAGCAGGATTCGAACCCAGACCCTCACGGACTCTGTATTGGCAGACGAACATCTTAATCATTCTGCCACCTTCCTCCCATAATGTACAATGCGGCACAGCGCAGCACAGCACAGTGCAATGCAACACAACACTTCACAACTGTTGCTGCCTGCTGTTGCGCGATCCCTAATAGCTTGTAATTGCATAATTGATTTACTTTTTTGTCACAACAAATTTCTCTTTTTGAAAGTCGGGCTGTGCGTCTATGAGAGCGCGTCGCCACAGTGCATGGTCTGAAAGTAGGTTTTTCTACGGAATTTTGGCAGGGACAACCCTTTTGTTGCCGTGAGTCCTTCCACGTGTATGCTGCACTGGACACCGCACTTTATCGTTCTTCCCGAAAGAATAGCACCCAGACCACCGCACAAATAGTGGAGGGTGGAGTGAACAAAAATCCTGTTCGTATTAGGGTTGGAACCCGTGGACATTCACTTCCTTGTCGGTCGCCTTTCCACTGGGCCATAAATCATGGAAGTCCATCGCGAACGATGGAGACGGAGACGTCAGTGACACATGAGAACACAGCCCACAGGCAGACGTACAAATGTGGCCGCAGTGTGAGAGTACATCACAGGTTGACATCAGTTTGCAGCTGGGCCAGCAGAGAGCTGTGTTATCAATGGTTTCTCTGTTGTAATTGGAAATCATTTACAGCTTAGTCTTTTGTGAAGGACTATGACTCCCAAACTACGAGACAAAATTCAACTGGCTCTTAGTGCTGCAGCCTTGATGGCCAGTTGGCCTTTGGGGACCATCCCAACACCGACTGTCCTGAAACCCTCTTGGCCGAAAGAGTGGGGATGTAACATGGGCAAGATTCGTTCGTTTATTTATTTATAGTCTGTTCATCTCACTCACTCACTCACTCATTCCCTTGACCGCTGGGGTCGTTGGGGGGACATGAGGAAGATGTCATAGCTCGCCACGCCGTTCTGTTGGCAGCTGTCGTGAGGAGATCTGGCATCGTCATTTTGGTCCATTCCTTGACGTTGTCAGACCAGCTTTTTTTCTGCCGCCCCCGTCTGCGCCCTCCCTCTACAGTCCCTTGCAGGATGGTTTTGGAGAGGGTGTTATGTCGTATGACGTGACCAAACCATGCCATCTTCTTGGATTCTTCTTTCTGTTTCTGCCATCAGTGTCCATGTCTCACATCCATATAAGAGGATAGAGACCACCAGTGACTTGTAGAGCAGGAATTTTGTGTGGAATCTGATGTTACTCTTCCATACCCTGTTCAGTCTGGCCATCGCTGCCGTTGCAGAATTAATCCTATTTCGGATTTCTGCTGTGCAGGTGCCGTCTTTGGACAGGGTTGCTCCCAGGTACTTGAAGCTGGTCACTTCTTCTAAGGGCTCACCATTCATGGTTATGTTGGCACTGATGTTAGTTGTGCTGTTGACCATGACCTTTGACTTCTCTGTGCTGACCTCCATGCCGTAAGCATTTGCTCTTGTAGTGAGTCTGTTTGTTAGATCCTGGAGCTCGGTGTTAGTGCCCCCCATGAGGTCGATGTCGTCTGCGAATCGCAGATTGCAGACTGGCCTACCGCCAATGGTGATGGACGTGTGGTGGTCTTCAAGGGCCTCCTGCATAATTCTCTCCAGAAAGATGTTGAAAAGTATTGGGGATAATAGGCATCCTTGCCTGACTCCGACTGTGGTCCGAAAGAACTGTCCTTGTTGATTGTTGAGGAGCACTGCGCTGCTGGAATGTTCGTAGAGGGCCTGGATGACTTGAATGAGCCCTTCATCAATGTTGAAGCCTCTCAGTACTTGCCAGAGGCCGCTGTGCCACACCCGATCGAATGCCTTCTTGAAGTCGATGAAGTTGTGAAAGATGTCCTTTTGGTGTTGTAGATGTTTTTCAATGAGGACTCGACAGTTGAATATTTGTTCGACAGTGCTCCTCCCTTTTCTAAAGCCTGCTTGTTCTTCTGATAGCAGCTCCTCAGCCTTGGATTTCAATCGGTTGAGGATGATGCGGAGCATGACTTTGCTTGGGTGGCTAATTAGACTTATAGTCCTGTAATTTTGACACTGCTTGAGGTTGCCCTTCTTGGGTAGAGGAATCACCAGCGATTTTCATGGAGCTTACCACAGGCATACAGGGTACGAACATTCCACGTTCCGATGGTTGTACATTGCGTGGGTAGTTTGATGGTATTTCTCACTCCAGTAGCCCACTTATCGCTCCCACCCTGAAGTGAGTCAGTGGGACGCGCGGTCGTTGTTAATCCGGGCCCCGGCCGATCCGGCTTGGAAAACTGATTCTTCCTCCTCATGTCCTTTCAGTGGGCTTGGTAAAGCTTGGCGGCGCCCGTCTCCTCTCCAAGCCAGGACCGCAAGCCGTAGTCCACGATTATGGTGTGGTACGCCCTCGGTCATGTACACTTAGCCGTTGAGTCCATCGTGGGACCCTTCCGCCCTGGTCGTTGGCCGCCTGTCGCCGCTCTTCCGCCCAGTGGTGCAGTGTAAACACCACCCCCTCACGTGGTTTAGCCCGCCAGCTGAAGCGGTTTACCGGGGTGTGGCGCTTGGAGCCAACACGTGAGAGATTTAGGGGTGGATGAGGACCAGTGATGCCCGTCCATCCTATCTAGTAGGAAGCAGTGGGGTGTAGGGGCTCTGGATAGAGGTAGTACCTTTGGTGTCTGGCACGCTGTTCATCTACGATGATGATATTAGACTGAAAATATATGATATTATTATCATCATTTGGATTATTATCATTTCTATCATAATGATAATTGTTATTATTAATTAGAAATCGACATTTCTGTATATTCGAATGAAAAGGGGGGCGGTTGAGGTGGAGGGGATGGGCGGGGGGGTTGAGAGGGGGTGGGGGTGGGGGGCAAGGAGAAGGGGACTAAGAAAGGAAGAAAGAGACAGACAGACAGAGAACAGAGAGAGAGAGAGAGAGAGAGAGAGAGAGAGAGAGAGAGAGAGAGAGAGAACAGAATGTGGAAAAGATGAGAGTACAAAATCTAAAATGGAGAGGGTGAGTGTCAGTGATTGGAGAAAGAAAAAACATAATATTGGAAGGTTGTGTGTGAGAGGCGGGACGGGGGAAGCGGGATTAGGACAAAAACATGATCAATAATCAAATATTGTACGCACTACTTCTGTAGATTATTATTTGAAAAGTAGGTTCGTGTGGGGACTACAATAAACAACAAACTGGACTATTTAACACATAGCTAGCTAACTTTAATAAAGAACAGTTTGAAATATATAACATTTTCCAAAAAATGTTCACATTTGAAACTGGTAACACGTGTTCCGCAATTTCTGGAGGCAAAAAAGGTTTCATTACTAAACAGCGGGTTAAAACGTGCTCTACCGTTAAACGTCCCTTGCAAATGCATTCAATATTTTCACAATATTTTGTGTATGGGGCATTTAGTAATAACCTAAATGCCATGCTCTTAACAGCCCTGCCAGTTCCTTTGGCATTTAATAAGGCAGAAGTGTTAACTTCTAAAGACATAAAAAGAATTTTGCATATTTCTTTCAACAATATTACACATTTCAGATGATGATAAACGATGAGGAAGTTCAATTGCATTTAAAGCGTTTTTTGCTCCAAGCTTTGCAAGATGATCTGCACGTTCATTACAGAAAAGCCCACAGTGTGAGGGAATCCAGCACATTTCAATATTAGTTCCTCTCATTTGAATACAGTGAATCAAAAATCTTATTTCAAAAATGATGTTATAATTAATGTTCGTACAACCTGATTTGATAGACTGCAGAACTGATTTTGAATCGACATAAAATAAAACAATCAAGTTTAGGGGCAGATCAATTAGATATGTTAATGCCATAAGGACGGCAATTAATTCAGCTGTAAAAATTGAGAAGCCCTTTCCAATATGATATGACTTCAATTTTCAAAGCAGGAATTGCATATCCAGAACCAGCAAACTGATTTTCTAGAACAGAACCGTCTGTATATATTTTTAAGTGGTAGAGGTATGTTTCAGATAAGTGTGATTTGACCCGAGAAGCTAGTATATTGGGATTTTCATCTTGTCACAATATTGAATATCAAAAGCTGCTCCCGTTAATTCCCATAATGGAAGTGGTGAAGTGCTCATAATGGGAGCAACATTTTGTCGATCAACATTTGATTGATTAATAGTATCTGACACATATGTAGAAATAGTTTCTAGATTTCTGTTCTGTTTCGCTCGTTTCGAAAAAAGTTTGTCAGACCGTATATGGGCAAGACACTCTCCACTATTATCAAGTTTTAGTCCAGGTCGTCGGGACAGCAGTTGCCTCCTGTGCTGTTCTGATGGTGTTAGTGGAACAGGACTGACCCTCATACATACATATGGGCAGGCAGTATCAGACGATGGGTCTCGCCACCTCTCTTTCCGGGATACACTCCTCTGGTCGTGTCCTGAAGACGCCTCTCCACAAACGCCAAAACTCCTTTGTAATACCTGTTTGTTTATCAGTTCAGTTTCAGCTTCGGTTTGTGTGCTGCAGATTCCATGGGCCGCCATGGCGCGGAGTGGACCCCTGTATGCTGTGGCCATCGGCCAGACGTCCGGTGATGTCGTCATTTACCTCTCCATCACTGTCGCTCCTGCATTCTTCACTGACGTCCTTCACACGTCCAGAGGATACGTCAGTAGTGTCTGCTTCCTGCTGCTTTTCTCTCTGTCTCTCTCTCGCTCTACATCTCTCTCTCCACTCTCTCTCCCTTTCTGTCTCTGTCTCTCTCTCTTTCTCCCTTTCTCTCTACATCTCTCTCCCCCTCTCTCTCCCTTTCTCTCTCTCTCTGTCTTTCTCTCTTTCTGTCTGTGTCTGTCTGTCTTTCTCTCTCTCTACATCTCTCTCCACCCTCTCTCTCCCTTTCTCTCTCTCTACATCTCTCTCCCCCTCTCTCTCCCTTTCTCTCTCTCTACATCTCTCTCCCCCTCTCTCTCCCTTTCTCTCTCTCTCTGTCTTTCTCTCTTTCTGTCTGTGTCTGTCTGTCTTTCTCTCTCTCTACATCTCTCTCCCCCTCTCTCTCCCTTTCTCTCTCTCTACATCTCTCTCCCCCTCTCTCTCCCTTTCTCTCTCTCTACATCTCTCTCCCCCTCTCTCTCCCTTTCTCTCTCTCTCTGTCTTTCTCTCTTTCTGTCTGTGTCTGTCTGTCTTTCTCTCTCTCTACATCTCTCTCCACCCTCTCTCTCCCTCTCTGTGTGCCTCTCTTTGTGTTTCTGTCTCTTTCTGTCTCTCTCTTTCTGTCTACATCCCCCCCTCTCTCTCCCCCTCTCCCCCCCCCCTCTCTCTCTCTCTTTCTTTGTCTTGACTGCTGCTGACGGATGTACTCGCCAGTGAAGAACGATCGCCTCTCCGAGATAAGACAGCTTATAGGTCAGGATATCAGCCACCATTCTTTATCCAGACTTCTTCGCAATACTTCTGTTCAGCAAAATCAATTGCACCACTTAAGAGTACACAGAAAGTAGCCATTACACTTCAGATTCGTGCCACACTGCTCTCATGTCACCAATGTTCAGCTGCCCAGGGGTCAATCATGGACAGTGCTTTGCATTTCTTTGATCAGTTTTCCATTAGTACGTCCAAACGTATGGTGTGGGTTGTTTAACGCGAGCGTTGTTGTGTTCTCTCTGCTTATTTGTCTACGTCACAGCGCATATGGAATAGCATCACAGTAACATGTGCAGGGGAGACAACAAGCAGGCGTCAAAGCGCGCGGACAGATCCATACATGCTACACCACGCCTGCTTTGCTGAAGGAAAAGGGATCGTGACCTGTGCACACACCCAGCGTGCTGTTCCGGCCCTGAGAAACATCAATGGCAGGACCATGCTGAGAAAGAGATGGTTGACCAGTTCACTTGATTCTGTCGGACACAACACAAAGAATGAGACCATCAAAAAAAAAAAAAAAAAAAAAAAAGGAAAAAAAAAGGAGCGTACGTTTAGGTGTGTTACGCAACCTAAAACCGATTGAAACAAAGGGGGTGGGGGGGTGGGGGGGGGGGGGGGAGAAGCTGTATTGAGGCATGTATTGTCGCCCTTGCATGAATTATCGCCGGCGACAATACGTGCAGCCCTCACTGCACATATTATCGCCCTTCTGCACTGCTTCTGTTGTAGGAAGTGAGTGTGGGGTTGTGACGTAACTTTTTACGATCCCGCGTGGTCGTTGAAGGGCTGTGCCTCATAGATAACACACACACACACACACACACACAGAAGCGCGCGCGCGCGCGCGCACGCACACACACACATACACACACTCACACTCACTCACACACATAGTAGCAGTAGCCAAACCTGACCAGTTTACAGCCCATCGTCATCATCATCATCACTGTTTGTGCAGGCAGACTTTGTGTGTGGCATTCCCTTCATTCTGACGGTACCCTGGACCATCCTGTTCGGACGTTCTCTGGACGTCCTCAGACAGAGGGACCTCATCTCCACAGGTGGCGCCCGCCGCCTGGCGCAAGGCATCGGTATGTGTGACGTGTTGCTCCAGGTGACATCTGGACATCTCCCTCTCCTCCTCTTCCTCCTTCTTTTTCTTCTTATTCTGTTACTTCAGCGCTGATGGTCTGAAACTCCCATCATCACTCGTACGTACGAGTGGGACTTTACCTGCATCACCGTATTCGGCCCGCCGTGTGGCAACGATATTCCGTTTTGTAGATGACTATACTAGGTATGCTCCTGTTTCCATTACCCACCGGACGCTGACATGGGTTGCGGAATCTCAAACCTGA
>NC_134894.1:3392514-3432514 GCF_041734735.1 Babylonia areolata | reverse complement strand
TAGTTTATTATTTTTTTTTATCTTCAGTTTAACGTCTATTCACTGTAAGTGTTTTTAGACGGAAAGGAGTAAAGAAGTGGATAAAGGAAAGGGAATGCATGTGAATATTAGTGTAAAAAAGTATTCATGTTATGTATCAGAGGAAAAGTATATTATAAGAAAAAGGTCTAAAGAGATTGTGGTGTGTATTGAATGAGGTGTCATGGGAAGGAGAATATGTATATGCATATCAACAAGTATTAACCTACAACAATGTAAATATAAATAACAACATTAATTATAACACATCAAAGGAGGATACCAACTGGACTGGAGTTTAAAATTTCCGAAAACATTCTAAGCAATGAATAATCATTCAAAATCTTTTCAGTGGCTAATGAAATATTGGAAGAAAAGTCATCAACTACATCTTTAGGAATTAACTGTCTTATGCTCGGACAAAGAATGAGTAGATGACTTACAGTTATTTGCTTACCGCATATACATTTTATATTTTTAGAAAATTTTGTACGAAAGGTATTTAAACAAATTCTATACATTAGACTTGTAATTTGTCTTGAATGTGCTGCTGGTGTCAAATTTAGAAAATGTTTGGGATTAGCTGCATTCTTTGTGTTTACACAACATTGGTAATATTGATTATTTGAATCTATAAGTAATTTCTTAAATCGATTTCTAGATACATTTTCTATACAACTAATGTATTCATGTAGATCTAACTGGATGTCAAGTTGTATTGCGCCTTCGAAATTACGGGCTGCTCTTCTAGCTGCTTGGTCTACCCACTCATTTGAAGATATTCCACAGTGCGAAGGTACCCAACAGAAAGTTATTTTAACTCTCTCCATACGAACGGCGAAATAGACGACGT
Source organism: Babylonia areolata (assembly GCF_041734735.1). Taxonomy (NCBI): domain Eukaryota; kingdom Metazoa; phylum Mollusca; class Gastropoda; order Neogastropoda; family Buccinidae; genus Babylonia; species Babylonia areolata. The sequence goes on along the minus strand of NC_134894.1, from coordinate 3,431,643 downwards.
TAACAGCGTTTCACCCCAATTACCATCATCAAAATATTGCAAGCGGAAGGCTCTTACACTGAAGAGGTGAATGTTGACAAAGAATACCACAATTCTGACGACGGAAGCTAAAGGTTGGGTCATTCAAACACCCACTGGACATCCGAGGGGTCTGTGTAGAGGAGAAGAGAGGACTGGCCGTACTGAGTGAGTTAATGCCCTGTTTTGTCAGTTGGTGAATAATATGTTTTATTTCCATTGTCTTCTCAATTCGCTTCTTTGAATTTGGAGATTCTATAGCTTGTAATACTGACTTCGAGTCTACACATAACAGAATTTCACTGACAGTTTTCGGAATGTCTGAAATATAATTTAAGGCCATAAGTATGGCTATAAGTTCAGCTGTGAAAATGGAATATTGTCTACCAATATAGTATAATTTTTCTATTCTAAATGAAGGAATTACAAAAGCCGCTCCTGAATTATCATCTTGTAGAACAGATCCGTCTGTGTATATTTTTAGATAATTAGAATATTGATTTTCTACATGGGAGAGCACTTCAGGTTTTAACAAAAATGGTGACTGGTTCTTGGATAAATCCGTATAATCCATGTCAAAGGTAGCTTTACACTGCTCCCATTCAGGGAATGGTGAAAAAGTAAGTATTTTTACAATTTGCTTGTCTTTTGATTCCGTAGCACTAATGATATCTGATGGAAATGTATTAATGGATGTCATAGACTGTATCGTCTTAGCTCTTTTAGCAGAATCTTTTTGTGAACTTAAATTAGCTTCTTCTTTTGAAAAGGTTTCATATGCGAAAGATTTGATAACGAATTTCGCGGCTGAAGCTTTCCTTTGTTCATCAAGAGATTATTTGTTTGTGCGCGCATGTGCGTGTTCTGTATGCCTGCGCACGAGCCTGTGCGTGTGCACGCGTGTGGGGGGGGTGGGGGTAGGGGTTGGGGGCATTGTTTATTCGTTTTTGGCCAGACTGTTCTTGTTTGCAATTTGTAGTATTGTCGTGCGACACGACAAGGAGAGGAGGAGAAAAGAGGGCACTCTGCACAGAGGGAAACCAGAACGAATTCCACACGCATAAATCTGTTGTGAGAATTGCAATCCAGTTCAACACAACACGACACGACCACGACACGACACGACGCGACGCGACAATGATACAACGTAATGCAACGCAATGCAGTACAGTAAACAATGCAATACAGTACACTCAATAAATAAAATGCAATACAATGCAATGTAATGCAATGCAAGCAGTACAGTACGATACAATACAAAACAATAGAAACCCTGGTGGAAATGTACCACCAGGTGAACTGGGAGCCAACACAGCTGTGAACAAGAGACAACAGAATGAATTGTATAAACACGTTTGAAAAGACTGTGTTGCATACAGTATTCTTTACCGTTGTTTATAAACCGATACCGCTGCCAACTTGCAAATTTAATTTGATTATGACATGTTCGTCAGGTTCATTGTTTCAGTTTCACACCCGACACCCTCTGTAGCTGGTTTGTTTTGCTCACAAGCGTTAAGCGTGTGTAATCATGCTTTTGTGTGTCCTCACGCATGCTGGTGTGAATGAGTATGTGGTAGCATGTGGCGTTTCCTATCTGTGGTTGAAGGAAAGAAATGTGACATCACCGCGCGTCGTTGTATTGTGTCGTTTCGTGTTGTACTGTGTTGTGTTGTGTCGTTTCGTGTTGTACTGTGTTGTGTTGTGTCGTTTCGTGTTGTACTGTGTTGTATTGTGTCGTTTCGTGTTGTACTGTGTTGTGTTGTGTCGTTTCGTGTTGTACTGTGTTGTGTTGTGTCGTTTCGTGTTGTACTGTGTTGTGTTGTGTCGTTTCGTGTTGTACTGTGTTGTATTGTGTCGTTTCGTGTTGTACTGTGTTGTGTTGTGTCGTTTCGTGTTGTACTGTGTTGTGTTGTGTCGTTTCGTGTTGTACTGTGTTGTATTGTGTCGTTTCGTGTTGTACTGTGTTGTGTTGTGTCGTTTCGTGTTGTACTGTGTTGTGTTGTGTCGTTTCGTGTTGTACTGTGTTGTATTGTGTCGTTTCGTGTTGTACTGTGTTGTGTTGTGTCGTTTCGTGTTGTACTGTGTTGTGTTGTGTCGTTTCGTGTTGTACTGTGTTGTGTTGTGTCGTTTCGTGTTGTACTGTGTTGTGTTGTGTCGTTTCGTGTTGTACTGTGTTGTATTGTGTCGTTTCGTGTTGTACTGTGTTGTATTGTGTCGTTTCGTGTTGTACTGTGTTGTGTTGTGTCGTTTCGTGTTGTACTGTGTTGTGTTGTGTCGTTTCGTGTTGTACTGTGTTGTGTTGTGTCGTTTCGTGTTCGGTTGAATTGTGTTGTGCTGTGTTGTATTGTGATGTATCGTGCTGTATTGTGTTGTATTGTGATGTATCGTGCTGTATTGTGTTGTATTGTGATGTATCGTGCTGTATTGTGTTGAGCTGTGTTGTGATGTATCGTGCTGTATTGTGTTGAATTGTGTTGTGATGTATCGTGCTGTATTGTGTTGAGCTGTGTTGTATTGTGATGTATCGTGCTGTATTGTGTTGAGCTGTGTTGTATTGTGATGTATCGTGCTGTATTGTGTTGAGCTGTGTTGTATTGTGATGTATCGTGCTGTATTGTGTTGAGCTGTGTTGTGATGTATCGTGCTGTATTGTGTTGAGCTGTGTTGTATTGTGATGTATCGTGCTGTATTGTGTTGAGCTGTGTTGTATTGTGATGTATCGTGCTGTATTGTGTTGAATTGTGTTGTGATGTATCGTGCTGTATTGTGTTGAGCTGTGTTGTGATGTATCGTGCTGTATTGTGTTGAGCTGTGTTGTGATGTATCGTGCTGTATTGTGTTGAGCTGTGTTGTATTGTGATGTATCGTGCTGTATTGTGTTGAGCTGTGTTGTATTGTGATGTATCGTGCTGTATTGTGTTGAGCTGTGTTGTATTGTGATGTATCGTGCTGTATTGTGTTGAGCTGTGTTGTATTGTGATGTATCGTGCTGTATTGTGTTGAGCTGTGTTGTGATGTATCGTGCTGTATTGTGTTGAGCTGTGTTGTGATGTATCGTGCTGTATTGTGTTGAGCTGTGTTGTGATGTATCGTGCTGTATTGTGTTGAGCTGTGTTGTGATGTATCGTGCTGTATTGTGTTGAGCTGTGTTGTATTGTGATGTATCGTGCTGTATTGTGTTGAGCTGTGTTGTATTGTGATGTATCGTGCTGTATTGTGTTGAGCTGTGTTGTATTGTGATGTATCGTGCTGTATTGTGTTGAGCTGTGTTGTATTGTGATGTATCGTGCTGTATTGTGTTGAGCTGTGTTGTATTGTGATGTATCGTGCTGTATTGTGTTGAACTGTGTTGTGATGTATCGTGCTGTATTGTGTTGAGCTGTGTTGTATTGTGATGTATCGTGCTGTATTGTGTTGAGCTGTGTTGTATTGTGATGTATCGTGCTGTATTGTGTTGAGCTGTGTTGTATTGTGATGTATCGTGCTGTATTGTGTTGAACTGTGTTGTGATGTATCGTGCTGTATTGTGTTGAGCTGTGTTGTATTGTGATGTATCGTGCTGTATTGTGTTGAGCTGTGTTGTATTGTGATGTATCGTGCTGTATTGTGTTGAATTGTGTTGTGATGTATCGTGCTGTATTGTGTTGAGCTGTGTTGTATTGTGATGTATCGTGCTGTATTGTGTTGTACCGTGTTGTGATGTATCGTGCTGTATTGTGTTGTACCGTGTTGTGATGTATCGTGCTGTATTGTGTTGAACTGTGTTGTGATGTATCGTGCTGTATTGTGTTGAACTGTGTTGTATTGTGATGTATCGTGCTGTATTGTGTTGAGCTGTGTTGTATTGTGATGTATCGTGCTGTATTGTGTTGAACTGTGTTGTATTGTGATGTATCGTGCTGTATTGTGTTGAACTGTGTTGTGATGTATCGTGCTGTATTGTGTTGAGCTGTGTTGTATTGTGATGTATCGTGCTGTACTGTGTTGTGCTGTGTTGTATCGTGATGTATCGTGCTGTATTGTGTTGAACTGTGTTGTGATGTATCGTGCTGTATTGTGTTGAGCTGTGTTGTGATGTATCGTGCTGTATTGTGTTGAACTGTGTTGTATTGTGATGTATCGTGCTGTATTGTGTTGAGCTGTGTTGTATTGTGATGTATCGTGCTGTATTGTGTTGAACTGTGTTGTGATGTATCGTGCTGTATTGTGTTGTACCGTGTTGTGATGTATCGTGCTGTATTGTGTTGAACTGTGTTGTATTGTGATGTATCGTGCTGTATTGTGTTGTACCGTGTTGTGATGTATCGTGCTGTATTGTGTTGAACTGTGTTGTGATGTATCGTGCTGTATTGTGTTGTACCGTGTTGTGATGTATCGTGCTGTACTGTGTTGAACTGTGTTGTATTGTGATGTATCGTGCTGTATTGTGCTGAACTGTGTTGTGATGTATCGTGCTGTATTGCGTTGTACCGTGATGTATTGTGATGTATCGTGCTGTATTGTGTTGTAATGTGTTGTATTGTGATGTATTGTATTGTGATGTATCGTGTTGTATTGTGATATGTCGTGCTGTATCGTGTTGTACTGTGTTGTTTTTTTTATGTATCGTGCTGTATTGTGCTGTATCGTGTTGTACTGTATTGTATTGTGATATGTCGTGCTGTATTGTGTTTTACTGTGTTGTTCTTTTATGTGTCGTGCTGTATTGTGCTGTATCGTGTTGTACTGTGTTGTATTGTAATGTATCGTGTTGTACTGTGTTGTATTGTGATGCATCGTGCCGTATTGTGTTGTATTGTGATGCATCGTGCTGTATTGTGATGTACTGTGTTGGATTGCGATGTATCGTGCTGTATTGTGTTGTACTGTGTTGTTTTTTGATGTATCGTGCTGTATTGTGTTGCATTGTGTTTTACTGTGTTGTGTTGTATCGTGTTGCATCGCGTTGTATTGTGTTGTGTTTTGTGGGGTTGTATTGTGCTGCATTGTGTTGTGTTGTATTTTGTTATCGTGTATTATTGCATTGCGTTGTGTCATACCATATTGCCAGTATTGTATTGTATCGTATCGTATTGCGTTATATTGTATCACATTTGTTACCAGGGACTTCCCTGTACGAAATTCTGGCTGCTCTCCCCGTGGGAAGTGCGTCACCACAGAGCAGCGCCACCTATATTACCTCCCTTTTTATGTCTGCAAGTGTATTTGTTTGTGTGAAAAGGCGGTAAGAAGAATGGTCGCAGGTATGGGGCAGGCAGACACACTCTCACTCTCTCCTCGTACCCAGAGCAGGCTCTTGTGGAAAGAGTATAGGATGTTTATTAAACCTAAGCAGCACACCCAGAACGCATGCACAAAACACAAAACACATATCAAGTACAATATCAAATCGTGCGCTGGACATCATTGCCGTGAAATGTTGATAAATCATTGCCTAGAAATCAGTATGTCGTCCGTCCGAATCGGTCCACACCAAAAGTAACCTTTCACCATCCCTTCATTCAGTGTCCAGCAGTACACATTCGTCTTAAAAAAATCTAAAATGCAAGCTGCGTCCAGCCACTCCCACTGACAGCAGTCGTGAATTATTGTGCACCATGTGGAGTGATGGCCTAGAGGTAACGCGTCCGCCTAGGAAGCGAGGGAATCTGAGCGCGCTGGTTCGAATCACGGTTCAGCAGCTGATATTTTCTCCCCCTCCACTAGACCTTGAGTGGTGGTCTGGACGCTAGTCATTCGGATGAGACGATAAACCGAGGTCCCGTGTGCAGCATGCACTTAGCGCACGTAAAAGAACCCACGGCAACAAAAGGGTTGTTCCTGGCAAAATTCTGTAAAAAAATCCACATCGATAGGAAAAAACAAATAAAACTGCATGCAGGAAAAAAAAAAAAAGGGTGGCGCTGTTGTGTAGCGACGCGCTCTCCATGGGGAGAGCAGCCCGAATTTCACACAGAGAAATCTGTTGTGATAAAAAGAAATACAAATACCAAAAAAACAAAAAAAAATGACTAAATGATACAAAGTCTTAGCGTTCATAATTTCCTGTTCACCACCAAACAACACAACTGTATTTCCATCCTGACTGAACAAATCCCCGCTGTACATCCATAAAGTGTCCCACTGGTACAGTAACACTAGAATCATAACTCTCTGAAAAACCATTTAGCAACCCATGTGCACACACATGAAAAAACTGTTCAACGCAGATGGCCTGCAGACCTGTTCTTCTTAGCTTCATCACATTCCACCTCTGCGGCATTTTATATCATAGAAACAATATTTGCATTGTCTCAACACTTCTTGAATTTAACACCTGGCAAGTCACTGAACAAATAGCAAACATTAAGGTCAACGACGCAATGCTTTATACTTTAGGCGTAACCATTTGAACCAAACATGATTCTCATTCACAGCAAAAAAACAACTAAAGTGATAGAAAGAAGGGGGAGAAGGCGGGGTGCAGGGGGGGGGGATGGGGGGGGGGCGGTCTCACAAATCCAGACCAATAATTCCACCAGTCAGTGACCACATTGAACATCAACTCCAGTCGGATTCGCCCAAAGCACGTTACGCCACACACACTGGATGTATCACGGTTTCTTCGTCAAACACATTGTGGTAACATTGAAGCCAGCAATACAGCTGACACAGGTAATTGGCATCCAGTAAAAGATACACTGACGCTTCTTATGAGCTTCTTCTGACACAACTGCATACCATGACAGAAGTCTACACAAGGATAAGTATTACATATACATTGATCCAAACTCTCCGGTTAAAAGGTTAATGGTCCCATAGTCTTTCACGGTTATCGAGACAGTAACTTCATATCCACTGTGTCTAGGAATCAGCATAAGAAAGGGGGCCCAGTCCTCTCCCTCCGCTGTTCTAACCTTCTCCATTCAAGTCAGGTATCCATTCACACCTGGATGAAATGAGGAAAATCGGAGTGCTGCGCTTTCCCCAAAGACACACCAGGCCAAAGACACAACACCAGGCCAAAGACACAACACCAGGCCAAACACACAACTCCAGGCCAAACACACAACACCAGGCCGAACACACAACACCAGGCCAAAACGGTGAATTGAACCCTGATCACTGGATCACAAGTCAAACACTTTACCGATTCTGCCACAAGAATACAAGACAAGACAAAGACTAGACAAGACAGGACAGGACAAGACAAAGACAGGACAAGTCAAAGACAGGACACGACCCGACAGGACAGGACAAGGCAAAATCAGGACAAGACAAAGACAGGACTGGACAGGACAGGGTAGGACAAAGACAGGACAGGACACGACAAGACATTACAAGGCAAAGATAGGACAAGACAGGACAGGACAGGACAAGGCAAAGACAGGACAAGAAAAGACAGGACTGGACAGGACAGGGCAGGACAAAGACAAGATAAGACAAGACAAAGACAGGACAGGACAGGACAGGACAGGACAAGACAATAATTCAGTCGGAGTCGTCTTCCATGGGAACCAGAGTGTATTCAGTTACAGGTCTACTCTTCTCCCGGACATTGGCCCACGGCTGTATTTCGCCCGAAGACAGAATATAGTAGCCCACAAAACAGACCACCTGTAAGCCGGCTATAATGTAGAAGACAATGTTCCACTGTTCCCTTGTTTTCTGAAATCAGAAACACGGAAGTATCTGTTGGAAATGAGTTTCCCTTTGACAGCTGAAGAGGAAGTAGAAGGAGAAAAAAGAAGGAGAAGAGGAAGAAGAAGAAGAGAAAGAATAAGAAACAGAAGCACAAGCACAGGAAGAACAAGAAGAAGAAGCCCAAGAAGAATAAGAGCAAGAAGAAGAACACTACGAAAAAGAACAAGAGGAAGAAGAAGATTCATTCTAAACTATTCATCCCAGCTCTGATGTTGTCTATGCTTCAAGGGAAAAAAAATTCAACCCACATTTTTTCAAAGTAACATGTAACTGATTGTCAAAGGCAACAGGTAAATAAACAAACAAACAAATGAACAATCCAAACAACACAAAAGATCTTTCTTCTTTCTTTCACCATAAACATTTACAGTTCCAGTTTCAAGGACATGCCACAGTTTCAGTTTCAGTAGCTCAAGGAGGCGTCACTGCGTTCGGACAAATCCATATACGCTACACCACATCTGCCAGCGTAACCCAACGCGCTTAGTCAGGCCTTGACACACACTGTCACAGTGTGTGTGGACTGATCCATACAAAATACACCGAATGTACCAAAAAAAGCAGACGCTGTTTCAATGTAAGACGAAGTTGCTTCGACGGTGAAAAAAAAGAAGAAAAAAACCCTGACCGCATAAACGAAATCTAATGGGTCATTAAACTAAACTCTACTTTAGATGGTTGAGACAGGGGAAGAGTGAAGAGGGGGTGGGTTAGGGAGAGAGGGGGATCTAGATGGAGGGCACGGGTGGGAAACGCGCGCGAGTGTGTGTGTGTGTGGGGGGGGAGGGGTTGTCAAGATGTGTGTGTGTGTGTGTGCGCATGGGTGGGTGGGTGGGTGGGTGTCAAATGCGTACATACATGCATAAATACATACTACACACACTCTCTCTTTCTCTCTCTCTCCACACACACACACACACACACACACACACACACACACACACATATATATATATATATATATATATATATATGCATACATTGCAACACACACACACACACACACACACACACACACACACATATATATATATATATATATATATATATATATATATATATACAAACAGCATAAACGCACGTGCACAGTGAGGTTGTCCACGAAGACAGGCACAACGAAAGCAGTCCACAGCGCCAGACTCTGGGACATGGTGCACACCGCCCCCACAAACTTCGGCGCCAGGTCCGACATGTTGGCTATCCAACCAGAAGTGACGCAGGACATCGCCATCAGACTCAGCAGGTAGACCACCACAGCGCCCCCCACGTGAGAGGAGGGGGAGGGCATCAGTGTCAGCAGAAGGTAGCAGATGGCTGGACCCAGGTTTCCTGTGTTGTGGACAGTTTCAGTTTCAATTTCAAGCAAACATATGGGAAGAGGAGGAGGAAGAAGAAGAGGAGGACTGAGGAGGAGGAAGATGAGAAAGAGGAAGGGGAGGAGTCACAGGCAGCATTGGTGGAGGAACCATCACGACCCTTCGCTTTTCAAACGACATCGACGGCTTGGCAGGTAATGAACAAGAACTCGCCCAGCTTGTTAAAATGAATTCATCCCTTTCACCGCCAGTCAGTTTGGAGTGAAATACGTACTCCCTTGTACCTGAAGTACAGAAAAAGTGTGGCTAAGAATAACAGGAGATTCCCCTTTGATGTGAACGAAATATGGTCTATCCTACCACCGAAAACTAAGAGCAGTATGCTCGTGAATAATCCACTCATGATCTGGTCATATTTCAGCAACATAGGTGTACTATCTGCCTGGTGCTAAAATGCGACATTGGCGATGAAAGGGAATTTCTGAACTGAAATAATGAAAACTGGATGAAACACCGAAATCAGCGCGGAAAACACCAAGCTGATGGTCAGCCACAGCACCACCGTCACTGCTAACATAACTGTCCAGGGTCAGAAGCAAGGAACCGTTCAACAGTTCACTGACCCGGGACCCATCATCAGCAATGAAGGATCCAAACCATAAATCCTCTCAAGGGTAGCAAAGACGACATCAGCACTGTCCAGTCTGAGGTATACATGGATGGACAGCAACACATGAAGCAAAAGATCAGACTCCTGCGAGCATTGGTATATTCCATCTTCATATAATGTAGGCGGTCTCTCAAATGTTGTGTGACGCGACAAGTGCGTTGGCGTAGTGTCTCACTACGATGAAGTGCCTCGCTTTCTGCCCTCGCCGCTGGCTGGCACCGCTGTGATTTCACAGCACCACGAATGGGACAGCCAAGAGCGTAAGTCTTGCTCCGTCAGCACACAGCCTCCAGTATGCTAGTCCAGCCAGCAGCCTGAGAGAATCTGGCTTCTAAGCCAAAGTCCTCGCCATAGAGATTGGTACAAGAAGGTTTGTGAGCACATCTGCCTACAGCCTCATGAAACATCTGTCGATTTCTGGCAGAGAGAGGACACGGGCTCTCAAGGCAATGACAGAAGCAGCAGAAAAAAATTCCAGCTGGATCTGGTCGAGGAGGAATGAAAGTAAACTTCGTAAGGATTTAATTTTCCCTACTCAAACTGGGCGTACGATGGCTCAGTGGTTAAAACGTCAAACAAAGGTGACAGCCCTGAAGTGGCGACCACCCTGGAGGCGCAGGTTCGAACCTGCTGAGGACACGGTTGGACAAAATAGGCAGCAATACAAGGGTATCCAGGAGTCATGACCTGGGTGCAGCCCGGCCCCCTTAGAGTATAAGGAGTTAAGAGCCGAAACACTTGACTTAAGAGGGCTTTTTCTCTGAAGGCCTTGTATTGTCCAGCTCTCCCCAGAGTTTCTTATCACAGCACCACGAATGGGAGAGTCGACGGCGTATGTCTTGCTCAGTTAGCACACAGCCTCTACACAGCAAGCCTCGGCAATAATAATGATGAACATTTCACTCAGCGTCTATTTATAAAATACATACTTTTACATGTAGACTGACAAGTGCTTTAACTGTAAATGACGAAATAATTAAATCAATTGACGCTCTCTCTGCAAACAGACATCGTAACACAAATCACTCAAATGTGAATTAAACACGTGCCGATGAGATGATCAAATAGGCACTTTAAGAATCCCGTAACCCATGTCATCGTTCAGTGGGTAACGGAAACAAGAGCATACCTAGCATGCTCAGCCATAAAAACGGGATGTGGCTGCCTATGGCGGGGTAAGTACGGCGATGCATGTAAAATGCCAAGTGTACATCCAAGTGATGGTGTAACTTTCAGCCCATGACTGCTGAAGAAGAAGAAGAAGGAGAAGAAGGAGGAAGAGGAGGAGGAGGATAAGAAAAAGAAGAAGCAGGAGGAGGAGAAGAGGGAGATGTCCAGATGTCACCTGGAGGAACACGTCACACATACCGATGCCTTGCGCCAGGCGGCGGGCGCCACTTGTGGAGATGAGGTCCCTCTGTCTGAGGACGTCCAGAGAACGTCCGAACAGGATGGTCCATGGTACCGTCAGAATGAAGGGAATGCCACACACAAAGTCTGCCTGCACAAACAGTGATGATGATGATCATCATCATTATCATTATTATTAGTATCATTATTATCAAATAATTTGTTTTTATTATGAGCTGTTAACAAGGTTAGGTTATGTGGACAGATATTGTTGTTGTAATAACAATGATTATTATTGTCATTATTTTTATCCTCATTATTGTAATGATAATTATAATCATAATATATCATTATTATCATTATTGCACAACAACAATAAGAAGAAAAAAAAAGAAGGACGATGATTCTTCTTCTTCTTCTTCTTTGTTCGTGGGCTGCAACTCCCACGTTCACTCGTATATACACGAGTGGGCTTTTATGTGTATGACCGTTTTTACCCCGCCATGTAGGCAGCCATACTCCGCTTTCGGGGGTGTGCATGCTGGGTATGTACTTGTTTCCATAACCCACCGAACGCTGACATGGATTACAGGATCTTTAACGTGCGTATTTGATCTTTTGCTTGCGTGTACACACGAAGGGGGTTCAGGCACTAGCATGTCTGCACATATGTTGACCTGGGAGATCGGAAAAATCTCCACCCTTTACCCACCAGGCGCCGTCACCGAGATTCGAACCCGGGACCCTCAGATTGAAAGTCCAACGCTTTAACCATTCGGCTATTGCGCCCGTCGAAGGACGATGATGAGAAGAAGAAATTACTATCATTGATATTAATTGTAGTTGCAGTAGTAGTAGTAGTAGTAGTAGTAGTAGTAGTAGTTGTTGTTGATGATACATTATAACATGATAAGTATAATGTATATATGTATATATATATATATATATATATATATATATATATATATATATATATGTGTGTGTGTGTGTGTGTGTGTGTGTGTGTGTGTGTGTGTGTGTGTGTGTGTGTGTGTGAATCACTTTTCCCGTATTCTGGTTGAGGCACCACTGATAACCTGTCAACAACCTGCCTCCATTTTATGATGATGCATGTTTATGAATACATCATTGTTATCATTATATATGCGACCAAAAAATCAATTGAAAGCATTGAGGAAATAGAAAACTCTACTACCTTTGGATAGGATTCGAAAGAGGCTGTGTGTAACATGGTGAATGTGGTTCTAAATCATCAGTTCCAGTCTGTTTTCAATCTTGTTTTCAAATCCAAACAGCCTTCCCCCACTTGTTTCAAGCAATTTCAGGTTGCGAAACAGACCTAAATGTACACTCTTCTTTTGATGATCGCATTGTTTGATTTGCATTCGACAGAACTAAGTCCTTTGGTCTTATCTCAAGGCCTGAACCATTGTGTTGGCTATATGCACAGATCAGGCTCCCTTTCATTTAAGCAAATCAGGAGTGGTGTAGCGTATATGGATCTGCCCACACGGTTTGACGCCTCCTCGAAACCGAAACTGAAACCCCCCTCTCTGTATTTGTGTGTGTGTGTGTGTGTGTGTGTGTGTGTGTGTGTGTGTGTGTGTGTGTGGTGCATACATTATCATGTTGCGCTGTGATATAGACAGCCAGGCACTGAAAACGCACCACCACTCGAGTTAGACAATCCAAACTGGAGCTACAAGGAACCCAAAGATCTGTTAGCACCGGTTGAACGGTAACCCCTTTACTGCAGCTGATAAATGTACTCTTCAGTGATTCATCACCTCACTGAGGTAAGACATCTTACAGGTCAGGATGTCAGCGAAGGGCTGTCACTTCACTGAGATAAGACATCTTACAGGTCAGGATGTCAGTGAAGGGCTGTCACCTTACTGAGATAAGACATCTTACAGGTCAGGATGTCAGTGAAGGGCTGTCACCTCACTGAGATAAGACATCTTACAGGTCAGGATGTCAGTGAAGGGCTGTCACCTCACTGAGATAAGACAGCTTACAGGTCAGGATTCAGTTATCATTCTTTATCCGGACTTCTTCATCCTGGGTAGGCATTTCTTTTGTTCAACGAAATCAGTCACACCAGTCAAAAATGCACAGAAAGTGGCAGTTACACTTCAGGCTCGTGACATACTGTAGGCATTACTTTTGTTCAACGAAATCAGTCACACCAGTCAAAAATGCACAGAAAGTAGCCGTCACACTTCAGGCTCGTGACACACTGCTCTCATTTCACCAAGGTTCCACAGGTTAACTCTCTCCATACGAACGGCGAAAGAGACGACGTTAATAGCGTTTCACCCCAATTACCACCATCAAAATATTGCAAGCGGAAGGCTCTTATACTGTAGAGGTGAATGTTGACAAAAAATACCACGATTCTGACGACGGAAGCTAAAGGTTGGGTCATTGAGACACCCACTGGACATCCGAGGGGTCTGTGTAGAGGAGAAGAGAGGACTGGCCGTACTGAGTGAGTTAATGAAATTACCCAAGGTCAAGGTAACAGACAAAGAATGAGTCAGAGAGAGAAAACAACACAACAGGAAGCAGACACTACTGACGTATCCTCTGGACGTGTGAAGGACGTCAGTGAAGAATGCAGGAGCGACAGTGAAGGAGAGGTAAATGACGACATCACCGGACGTCTGGGCGATGGCCACAGCATACAGGGGTCCACTCCGCGCCATGGCGGTCCACGGAATCTGCAGCACAGCAACCCGTGTCCACACCGGACCGCTGGTGGTGTGGGCTACAGGGGAACAAGCTGGCACAATGGTTAAGACGCATATCTACGAATACAGTCTCTGTGAGGGTCTGGGTTCGAATCTCGGTCTCGCCCTTTCTCCCAAGTTTGACTGGAAAATCAAACGGTGCATCCAGTCATTCGGGTGAGACGTTAAACCGAGGTGGCGTGTGCAGCACTCACTTGACGCACTCTACATTGGCTCCCCATTGAAGCAGATTTTACCTTCCCCAACCAGTCAGGTTCCCATTCACACCTGGGTGGAGTGAACAAAATCGGCGAAAAGTGCCTTACCCAAAATCCGGATCACTGGAACACCAGATCAGAAGTCCAACACCGAACCGCACCCCCCCCCCCCTCCCCACACACACACACCGTCCCTCATGATAACACATGGATTGGATTGCCGACCCAGAGTCCGCCCCACGACAGCACGTGACCAACGGACACATACACCAACGCACCTTGCCCTTGCCCATGTCGTCCTGCTTGCAGGCCATGATGAAGTTCTTTTCTTCCTGGCTCGCCCAGCGGGAAGACTCGGGGCTGTTGTCAGCGAACGCCAGCCACACAGCCACGAACAGCAGAGACAGGCCTCCTGGAGGACACGGCGCGTGGTGACCACAGTTATGACAGTGATGTGTCAACATGGTGGTGACCACAGTTATGACAGTGATGTGTCAACATGGTGGTGACCACAGTTATGACAGTGATGTGTCAACATGGTGGGGACCACAGTTATGACAGTGATATGTCAACATGGTGACCACAGTTATGAAAGTGATGTGTCAACATGGTGGGACCACAGTTATGACAGAGATATGTCACATGTGTGACCACAGTTATGACAGAGATGTGTCAACAATGGTGGTGGACCATCAGTTATAACAGTGAAGTGTCCAAAATAGGTGACCAAAGTTATGGGATCAAGTGATGTGTCAACCATGGTGGAGTCACAGTTATGGCAGTGATGTGTCAACTTGGTGACCACAGTTATGAACAGTGATGTGTCAACATATGAGACCACAGTAATGGACGTGATGTGTCAACATGGTGACCACAGTTATGACAGTGATGTGTCACATGGAGGATGACCACAGTTATTAACAGTGAAGTGTCAACATAGTGGTGACCACAGTTATGACAGGATGTGTCAACATAGGTGGTGACCACAGTTATGGACAGTGATGTGTCAACATGAGTGACCACAGTCATGACCAGTGATGTGTCCAACCATGGTGGTGACCACAGTTATGACAGTGATGAGTCAACATGGTGACCACAGTTATGACAGTGATGTGTCAACATGGTGGTGACCACAGTTATGACAGTGATGTGTCAACATGGTGGTGACCACAGTCATGACAGTGATGTGTCAACATGGTGACCACAGTTATGACAGTGATGTGTCAACATAATGGTGTCCACAGTTATGACAGTGATGTGTCAACATGTTGGTGACCACAACATTTTTCATTATGAATAAAATACTGTCTTTATATCAAGTGCATTTGTTTCGGTGATGTGTGTGTGTAGAGGGGTCATTCAGTTGCTAACTGATTCTGCTAAAATCTAAGTGCGACAAATCTCTGTGTGTGTGTGTGTGTGTGTGTGTGTGTGTGTGTGTGTGTGTGTGTGTGTGTGTGTGTGTGTGTGCGTGTGTGTGTGTGTGTGTTTAACAGGCGCTTTTGTTTACTCCACTCACTAAAGATATCTCGTTACTAGGTAGAACTTACAACTTTCAATTTTAGCACACAACACCTTTAGTTAACAGGATTAATGAAAACCCCAAAATTTGGTTTTTAGACAGAAAGGTCAAAGGTCAGACGGCCGTCTTTAATATTATTGAAAGAAAAAATATCTCAGAAGCTAAAGCACTAGTTTGAACCAAACTTGGACTGGACAAGGGAGGGAAGCTGATAAAACATAAACATCTACTGGCAATAACTTTGTGACAGGCGCTTCAGGAAAAAAAAGTTTTGCAACGCAAAAAAAACCCAACCCAACAAACAAACAAAAACCCATCGACGCACGACGTTCCCTAAAAGAAAATGCTGTCATTATCTAAACCACAAAAACATGTCGTTATGTAAACCACAAAAACATGTCGTTATGTAAACCACAAAACATGTCGTTATGTAAACCACAAAACATGTCGTTATCTGAACCACAAAGCATGTCGTTATGTAAACCACAAAACATGTCGTTATCTGAACCACAAAGCATGTCGTTATGTAAACCACAAAACATGTCGTTATGTAAACCACAAAACATGTTATCTAAACCACAAAACATGTCGTTATCTAAACCACAAAACATGTCGTTATCTGAACCACAAAACATGTCGTTATCTGAACCACAAAACATGTCGTTATGTAAACCACAAAACATGTCATTATCTAAACCACAAAACATGTTATGTAAACCACAAAACATGTCGTTATGTAAGCCACAAAACATGTCGTTATCTAAAAACCACAAAACATGTCGTTATCTGAACCACAAAACATGTTATCTAAACCACAAAACATGTCGTTATCTGAACCACAAAGCATGTCGTTATCTGAACCACAAAACATGTCGTTATCTGAACCACAAAACATGTCGTTATCTGAACCACAAAACATGTTATCTAAACCACAAAACATGTCGTTATCTGAACCACAAAGCATGTCGTTATCTGAACCACAAAACATGTCGTTATCTGAACCACAAAACATGTCGTTATCGGAACCACAAAACATGTTATCTAAACCACAAAACATGTCGTTATCTGAACCACAAAACATGTTATCTAAACCACAAAGCATGTCGTTATCTGAACCACAAAACATGTCGTTATCGGAACCACAAAACATGTAATTATCTGAACCACAAAGCATGTCTTTATCCAGACCACAAAACATGTCTTTATCTGAACCACAAAACATGTAATTATCTGAACCACAAAACATGTCGTTATCTGAACCACAAAGCATGTCGTTATCTGAACCACAAAACATGTCGTTATCTGAACCACAAAACATGTCGTTATCGGAACCACAAAACATGTAATTATCTGAACCACAAAGCATGTCTTTATCCAGACCACAAAACATGTCAAAGCAAAAACGTTGACATGGCGTAACCTTCTTGAGGTATTTTATCATTTTGACAGCTTGACACATATGGACAGGGATGCCAATGTTCTCCCATGTCTATATTCCTCCAGGTCCATCTTTCCCCAGGTCTATAGATATTCTACAGTCATACATTCCTGGGGCTTGTCTTTGTTCTCACACATACACGTTTTAGCAGTGGTCAGCTGTGGTCAGCTGTGGTTAGCAGTGAGCAGTTGTGGTCAGTGATCACTACCGATGAAAAGTTCAATTGTTGCATGAAAAAGTATTCACGGGTCAAAAAGATGTAAACATAACGCAGCCTGTAGTGTAGAGTTCCGCACTGGTTAGTGGATAGTCAAAGTAGGTCAAGAAGTCGGACTATTGGACAGACATGATAAAATGCCACATTCTGAACACTGTTCAATTGTGGTCGGCGGTCGTCAGTAATGGTCTGTGAAGGTCATTTGTGTTCAGTTAATGGGCCAAATCCTGTCAAGAAATCATAATATTCCATAACGGTCAGCAGTGTCAAATTATCGGTCAAAAACCTGCCCATCGTCACAATAATGCACATGCATGACAGAACAATGGAGCCTGGACACTTTGGGGTTGCGGATAGTTATCAGCGTGGACAAGTAGTGGTCAAAAATGGTCAGCAGTTGTCAGTAGTGCTCAGTTAACCCTTTCACCGCCAGTCAATTTAGAGTGCAAAATTCCCTTGTGCAATAAACACAGAAAATATGGTGTCTAAGAATAGCTGGGGATTTCCCATGTCATGAGTAGAAAATATGACCTACCGTACCACCGAACATAAAGAGCAGTAGGTTCATGGATAACAGACCCATGATCCGGTCACCCTTCAGTGACATGGGTCCTCTGCCTAGCTGCTGCATAAATGCGAGTTTAGCAGTGAAAGGGTTAATGTCAAATCCTGTCAGGAAGTTCCAATAGTTCTTAACCATCACAAACTAATGAATTCTTAACTGTGTTAGTGATCAGCAGTGGTTTAGGTATCGGTAAAAAAAAAAAAAAAAAAACAAACTACCAAGACATCTTGATTATGCAGACGTGAAAAATAACGCAGTCTGGACACCTTTCGGTAAAGGTCCGCAGCCGTCAGCAATGGCCAGCAATTGTGCTCGAAGGTGAAAAACCTGCCAAGTGGTCATCATAAGGTACACAAAATAAAAACTAATGTCCAAAAATGCACGCAATGCTAAAAGATGACATAAAAGCAGAAACATGTATCAATATAAGGAGGGTGGTGTTGGGTCACCAAAACAGCATGGGGGTGGAGGGACGTCCAAGAACGTCCCGGAGGACCTGCGGAAGGGGTGTGGAGGTGGTGTTTGGGGGGTGGGGGGGGGGCATGATTTGGGACGTTACATGGGGATCGTCCTGTTAACAGACGCGTACGCGCAAGTGCGAATGAACTGTAATGGTGACCCATGACAATCCACGCGTGTGTATGTGCAAGTAAAGTTTTCAATTTTAATCGTCGCTCTTGGACATTATGAAGCAATGGCAATACCTTTGCACAAATCAATTTCAGAATAAATTCTGGCGGCTTCCCTCGCCTCCCATCAGTTACATACTGATGCGAACTGTCATCCTAATTACAATAATGTGGAAAGAACTGATTTTTGTCCCTATTTTCTGCCAAATTTGGTGACAACAGGCCAAACATTTTCAGAGAAAATGAATATGTTCATGTTTACCACGGACACACACGCACACACACACGCGCACACACACGCGCGCACACACACACACACACCAGTTACCTGACACGTAGAAGATGTAGGGCCATCCCAGAACGGGACTGTCACAAACCAAGGCGGGAAAGACGAACCCGAGGAAAGCCCCGGCATAGAACCCTGTGGGAGTGTACGGTATGTGTTCAGTCTGTGTTGGTCCACCATGCTGCAGAGAGAATGCTTCATCATCTCCAGAGAGAAACCAACTGTTTAAGTCATTAGTTCCTTTGCAGTTGCGTTGCTGTGTCTTCGAGCGTGCGTTAGTACGTGTGGAGGTCTCTGATAACCTCTGTGTGTGTGTGTGTGTGCGCGCGCGGGTCTGTGTGTGTGTGTGTGTGTGTGTGTGTGTGTGTGTGTGTGTGTGTGTGTGTGTGCGCGCGCGTGTGTGTGTGTGTGTGTGTGTGTGTGTGTGTGTGCCTGTTGAGCACTGTGTGTGCGTCTATATATGCGTGTGTGTGTGTGTGTGTGCGTGTGTGTGTGTGTGTGTGTGGGTGTGTGGGTGTGGGTGTGTGTGTGTGCCTGTGTCTGTGTGTGTGTGTCTGCCTGCCTGTCTGCGCCTGCACTGGGAAAGGCATGGCTGGCGCACGCATGCATATGTGTGTGTGTGTGTGTGCACGCGCGAGAGCACGAGCGTGTCTCCATGTGTTGAGCACTGACCTGCCCCAGGTAGCCCCGCCAACAGGGAGGACTCCTGACTCAACACCCACTTCCCTACTATGTCGTAACAGCCGGTGGAAGCGAAAGCCTGTCAACAATTGCAAAACGACGCACATTTCTCGGGAAACGGAATATACTGGGCAATTCAGTTTCACAAACATGTGCACGCGTGCACACACACACACACACACGCGCGCGCGCGCGCATGCACATGTACACACACACACACACATACACACACACACACACATAACAACAGCAACACCAACATTTTTTATCCCACAAACTCACATTCCCCACCCCCTGCACGAAGCGAACGAAGATGAGCAGCCCGAAACTCTGACCCGCACACAGAACGGTGATGACGTCAAACGTTCCCATGACAACCAAGCCAATAGTGACCATGTCCTTGCCCGTCATGTAGGTCGTCAGGAAGCCAGACGGAAGCTGAGCCAGGTAGTAACCAAGGAAACGACTGCTGTGTATCCAGCCCTGCGTCGGCTTGTCCCAGTCGAACGTGTCCTGTGTCATACACACAGTGAAACTTTTAACACTTCATTTACTTTTGCGACCCATCTGCAGTGGTGGTCAAGAAATGACGTGTTCACACAGAAAATCATGGAATGTGCTTGATCAAAGCCCACACTCACCAGTGTTTTCTCTCCCTCCACTAGACCTTGAGTGGTGGTCTGGACACTTGTCTTTTGGATGAGACAATAAACTGAGGTCCCATGTGTAGCATGCGTTTTGTGCACGTAAAATAGCACATGGCAACAATAGAGTTGTCTCTGGCAAAATTATGCAGAAAAATCCAATTTGGTAAGAAAACAAATACACTTGCAGGTAGTGAAAAGAAAACAAAAAAGAGTCCAGTTTTAATCTTGGGATATTATTGTCAAGAACTCAGAACTCAAAACGTTTTTTTTTTTTTTTTCAAGGATTAAGATTTTAGGCATGGCCCATTCGTCCAACCTGTCCTTGCTAATCTACATCAGTTACAGTAACACATGTATATTTAATTGAAAGTGAGAGTTCCTTTTAGTCCCCTGTGGATTAATCTTACTTGTTCACTTCACTTCTTCACTTGCTCCTAAGTCTGGATGACTGCTGGGGGCACCACAGATAACCTGTCAACCACCTTCCTCCATCCTCTCTCTGCTGCTTCCCTGAGGGCCTCGCTCAGCCTCAGATAGATTCGGATATATGGAAAAATTATATCGTTTATTCACATACAATGATGATGATGACGATGATAACTTGATGATGATGCAAGCAAAAATAACAAATAAACCATTTGAAAACAACAAAAATCAATCAAGTAATCAAACACATAAGAATAAACAAATAATAAATCAAACAAAAAGCAAATGAAATAAAACGGAGTTTATGAAGAGGAATTTATATACAAAAAGTTTTGACAAATAATTTCCCACGAACATTGGCATCATACAAACGGCTGATATATATATTTGTCTGGTTCATACCGGCATGGTGCCTATTACTTGTGGAGAAAAGACCTGTCCCTCCTAGAGGCCAGCTGCCAGCTGACTGACCACACGTCTTATCCCCATCCCCAGAGCCACCATCAAAGCTGACGATACACGTGTCTGGAAAACAATCAAGAATGCCATCACCCTGATGCAGCCTTGAACGCCATTATCAGTGAACCTAGAGAACCCAACTTCTACCTCCTACCCAAGATACACAAGATCAACACACCAGGACGCCCATCGTCTCAGCCTGTGTGTGTCCCACAGTCCTAATTTCTGACTTCCTTGACCCTGTTTTCCTTCCCTTATGGCAGCCTTCCCCACCTACATCAAAGACACCAGCCACACACAGCAACTGCTGGGTGAGTTCTTTGCAGATCATGACGACAGCTCGGAAAGACATGTCTTCACAGTGGACATGTTATCTTAATACACGAGCATACCCACAAAGATGGCTTGTGTGCTCTTAAACACTTACTGTCCAACAGCAAATATAAACTCTACACCCCAACCATCCTTACACTGGCAGAGTTAGTGCTGACACTGAATCTTGAACTCGGCGACCAGCACTACCAGCAGACCCAAGTGGTTGCCATGGGCACAAAGAAAGCCCCCAGCTTTGCATGCCTTTTCTTGGGGTTGTGGAAGAACAGGCCCTCAGCCAGTATCAGGGCAAAACCCCAGAATTCTACAGGCGTTTTACTGATGATTACCTGGGAGTCACTTCCTGCCCTACAGATCAGCTACTTGGTTTTATAAGTTACATATCTAATTTCCACCCGGCCCTCAAATATACATAATTATGAGATCTCCCCCACATCAACATCGTTTCTGGACATCACCATCACTGTCCAGCCTGACAGCAAGATCCTCACCACGAGCGTCTTTTACAAACCAACAGATTCCCACTCCTACCTGCTCCACTCATCCAGCCATCCACAAAAAGCACCAAGAAAAGCACCCCAAACTCAGAATTCCTGAGACTGAGGCACATATGCAGTGACAACAGAGACAGGCTGAAAAAATGTATTCCTTCTTTGTTACCCGGCAATACCCAATCTCTCTCCTGGCAAAAGGTGTGGAACGCGCCCGTGGGGTTCCCCGCAAAGAGACCTGACTCACAAACGAAACGAAACGAATTTTTATTTACGAGGGTAGTGGAGTAAGCATAACTGCCTTTTTTTTTACACCCAGCCCTCAAGATGACAGTAGACTCTGAAGACCGTCAGTGGCAGTCCTTTCCCTTTCACCCTCACAACCTGGCTGTACGAAATATTCTCCTGAGGAACTTCAACCCCCTACAATACGACACTGTTCTCTGTTCACCATCTCCTTCCTTTACTGATCAATACTCATAACTTTTCTTGAGCTCTGTTTTTTTTTTTTCCTCCGCTGTCATTTCCAACGAAACCAGCCCCTGAACTAAAAAGTAGAAGACATTCACAGAGAGAGGGAGACTCACACACACACACACACACACACACACACACACACAGTGACGTACAGCCGTGTTGTTGTGGTCAGACCCATTGCAGGTGACCATGCAGACCATGGCGGCCCCCATGCTGCTCTGAGACTGGGCCGACAGCAACATGCCGCAGAACGACAGCACCGAGATGGCCAGGCGGTACGAGGGGAACAGTCGGCGTTTCTGCTGCCCTGCCGTCGTCATCATCATCATTGTGAATGGTGTTCTCATACAAATAAACAAACACAAAGCTGCTTTTGTAACTGAACTTGTAATCTCGTGTTGAGTCTGACATCAGCTGGGCGGAAGTGCCCTTTTACCCAACTCTCACATAATAATCTACATATCTCTTCTCATCAATGAAATAAAATATTAATATCAGTGTCATTTTCCTTTGAACACTTGCTGTCAGTCTCCTGAAAAGAAATTAAAATATAACGCTTGCTGTCAGTCTTTTACTTTTCCTCCCGAAAAGAAACAAAATACAACACTGAACTGAAACTGAAAAAATGTGACTTTGTCTGGTCAATTAAAAGTGCTTGTGACTGTGACGATGCATGAGGATTTAAGTGTCAATGTATTTGGGGTTTGGCTTCACAACTCTCCCGTAGCGGGTCACCACTGAGTCAGGCTTGGCTGCCACTGCTGCTGGCGTCGCCACAGGGGCTGCTCCGGCTGGCATCGGACAAGCGGGGTTGGTGGTGACCGCGGGTTGGCGTGAAGGTGGGATCACCTGGTCTGAAGTGGTGGCACTGGGATACAGCTGCAGCTGTCGGGGATTGCTGCGTTGGACCAGAGTGTGCTGATCACGAACACCCTGCGGTGTGGAAGGGGTGTGGTGGCGAAGGGTACAGTCACGTGGGAATTGTAGGTTTGCAGACTGTCTGTGTTGAACCTTTGGTGTTGCTGGGTTGCCACAAACCTGCGGAGTTATGGGATTATTGAAAGGGTTGCTGTCAAGCTGCGGACCAGGTGATTGGGATCCTTTCACTGGGAGAAGGTGCTGTCGGTTACGCACGTAGTCGGCTCCACCTGAGGTGACTGTGTATGACCTTGGAGAGTGGTGAGCTGACGTCACTACTGCAAGTCGCTGGAATCCCTTGTTTGTCTGCATGTGCACTGCCTCGCGTCGTTTCAAAGGTCTCAAGTCTATAGCAGATTTGTCATGGTGCCTTTTCAGCTGTTGACGAGCCTTTTTCAGCTGACTGGAAATCTTTGGGGTGTTCAGGGGCTTGGCTTTCAGTAGCTTTGTTGCAGTAGGGAGTGTAGTACGGGTGCGTCTGGAAAGCAGACGTTGTGCTGGTGAACCCATTCCATCCCTTGGTGTGTTGCACAAGTTCAAAATGCCTAGGAAAACGTCTGATCCATCCTTCTTGTTCTCCTCAACTGCTTGGCTTGCCTGACAACGTCTTCAGCAAGGCCATTGGACTTTGGGTTGTAGGGACTGCTTGTGGTGTGTCCAAAATTCCATTCTCTGGCAAACACTTGAAATTGTCGGCTTGCGAATTGTGGGCCATTGTCAGTCATGAGCTTCTCTGGAACACCGTGAGTAGCAAACAGCCATTTCATCTTGGTGATCACACTGAAAGAGGAGGTTTCAGGAAGCATGTCCATCTCAAACCACCCAGAGTACGAGTCTACAACTACCTACACAAGTTACTGGTGGTTGTTCCAGTCAAAGATGTCTGCTGCAACAGTTGCCCAAGGGAGGTCAGGGACAGGGTGATTGATGAGGGGCTGCTTTTGGAGATGGGCCTTGCAACTGCTGCATGCTGAACACTGAGAGACCGCATGTCCTGGCACATCTTGGGCCACAACACCACATCACCGGCGAGCTGCCTGGTACGGTCCACTCCCATGTGGCCTTTGTGAAGGATGACAATGTAGGTTGACTGCAGATCTTTTGGGACTACAGCTTTCTGTCCTTTGAGAACGACGTCATTCTCAATCACCAGTTCATCACGAAATGGGAAGAAATTCTTCAGATCAGGTGGTACACTGTGCTCTTTGATGAACTGGGCCAACTTCTGCATAGTTGGATCTTCTAGAGTTTCCTTCTGGAGCTCTGTCATTCGTGCGGGTGAAATGGACAGGACAGTCATGACATCATAGTCAAATTCAGCTTCTTCTGCATCTTCACCAGGATATGCTCTGGAGAGCGTGTCTGCGAGATACAGCTCCTTTCCTTTCTTGTAGACAAACTCCAGATTGTACTGCTGGAGCTGCAGAAGCATCCGTTGAAGACGGGCTGGAGCTGCATGCAGTGGCTTCTTCACAATTGTGATCAAGGATTTGTGATCGGTCTCAATGACCACTTTGCTTCCATACACGAAGTCATGGAATTTCTTATATGCGAAGACAGCAGCCAGGAGTTCCTTTTCGATTTGTGCATACCTGGTTTCAGCATCGGACAGGGTTCTGGGTGCATAGGCCACTAGAGCTTCATCTTGTTGACATACTGCTCAGAGTCCACTCTTGGACGAGTGGACGGACAGTACCACAGGTTTTGCTGGCTCAAAAAACCTGAGTAAGGAAGGGTTCATCAGGTCTTCTTTCAGTCTGTGAAATGCAAGTTGGTGTGCTTCAGTCAAAGTCCATACAACATCAACAAGTTCTCTCAGAGTTGCAGTCTTCTCACTGTAGTTCCTGATGAACTTGTTCGGGTAGCTGGTCATGCCCAGGAATCTCTGAAGTGCTGCCTGGTCCACTGGTGCAGGCGTGTCTCGAATGGCGTCAGTTTTCTCAGTGTCTGGCTGTAGACCCTTACTGGTGAACTTGTGGCCCACGAGAGTGATGCTCTTTACCCTGCTGAGGTTCAGCTTCAAGCCAATCTGTCATGCTCAATCCAGAACCTTCTTGAGGATGGCATCTTGCTCCTCTGTAGTGGAACCCCAAATGAGGATGTCACTGACAATGATGGCACATGGGTATCCTTCAAAGAGTCTCCAGAGCTTGTTGGAAGACTTCAGAGGCAGTATTGATGCCGAAGGGCATGCGCAGGAACCTATACCTGCCATAAGGTGTGCTGAATGTAGTGTGACGAGATGACTCTTCATCCATCCTGATTTTCCAAAATCCTGCCTTAGCATCCAGTGTGGAGAATATCTTCCCATTTCCAATTCGTGATGCCACGTCGTCAGAGTGCGCATGGGATAGTGTGATTTCGGTAAAATGTAAGCTTTTACCTGCTGCCTGAGACGTGGGCCTTTCAGAAAATACAGCTCAGTGGTTCTTTTAGTTCTGACACCATGTGGACGGTGCTCTCATTCAAATAAACAAACACAAAACTGCTTTTGTAACTGAACTTGTAATCTCGTGTTGAGTCTGACATCAGCTGGGCGGAAGTGCCCTTTTACCCAAATCTCACATAATAATCTACAATCTTCATTATCGTCGTCGTCGTCGTCGTCAACATCATCGTCGTCGTCGTCATCATCATCATCATCGTTGTCGTCCTCATCATCGTCATATCATCATCATTGTCATTGATGTTCTCAACGTCATCATCATCATGATCGTTGTCGTCCTCATCGTCGACGTCGTCGTCATTATCATCATCATCATCATCATCATCATATTCAACAACAACAAAAACAGCAGCATCGACGACAGCGTTAACCGTCAGCCAACAGGGAGAAAGCAATGCACCATCAGCAGCACCACAGGTGGATCGGACGTGTCTCCCACTGCGGACAGTGCAGGCTGAAGGTCCATCACATGCCTACCCGATCAGACGAGAGTTAAAAGAGGATATTCGTCATAGGAATCAGTGAAAAGCGTGCTAGTTTAAAAAAACAACAACAAAAAAACAAAAAAAAAAAAATCCACCAAACCCACTACGGATGTTTCTTTCCAAACAGTGACGGAAGTTAAATAGTTTTGTAAACCGAAAAAGCATACAAACGCGCATGCGTTGTTCGAGTTAAGTCTGACAGACAAATTCTGGGCAGCAATTTTTTGTTTGTTTGTTTTATGGCTGTTCGTGGAAATTATTCAGTAAGTGATGAGGCCAGTGCACAAATCATTCATAGGATTTAGCGGGTTCTTTCGTCTAATAATGTTATTGCTAACTATTCATGCGATTTGTGTGCTGAATATCAGTACACAGGACAAGACTACGCAATAGTAATTTTTGACAAAAGACCACTTTAGCGAATGCAGGTGGTGTTAGACCATCACACTGAGAGTATAGCCTATCTGTGCCTTGAATCATATTTTAAAATGCAATGCTTTTGATGAGTGAATTCCATTTCAAAGATTGCTGAAGCATATTCAGGCTTATGTGCCATTATTTGACAGAATGTTGCGGCTCTTGGCAGATGTATTTTCCATACCAAGCATAAGAAGTTGCGTTTTGAAATGAACACATTAATCAGTGTATCAGTATGTCAGATAGAACTGCTAAGCTTTATGCAGAAAAACAACAACAGATGTAACAGTGACATGACTGGAAACATTTATGACTTCTTCTCTTTTTTTTCCCTTTGCCATAAGTGCATTGTCATTATAACTGGCATGTGTGGAAAGAACTGATTTTCCTTTCTCAAATCAAAATTTGGTGTCGACAAAGTATCTCCAGAAACAAATAATTTCTTAAAGTTTACCACGGGAACACACACACATACACTCGCGCGCGCGCACACACACACACACACACACACACACACACACACACACCAAAGCAAACGGGGAGGGGTTGGGGGAAGTGTGCAGATGTCTGAGCTATATATAGACCCGCGTGCTGGTCCAGTCTGGACAGCCCCGCAACAGCTGGACCAGAGAGAGAAGGGATGAGAGGCAGGTGAGGGAGGTGAGGGAGGGGGGGGGGGGGGATGTTGGGAAGGACGGAAGAGGCAAGTGTGGGAATGGGTCTTTAACGTGCGGATGCTAATTAAGCGCTGGGCCTGTGCTCGGGACTCTAAAATGTACATTGATGCACAGGTGCACATTTTCACATTTATAAACGGAACAATAAACGCAGGGTGGACAGATAATTAGACAAATGATTTCAAAGCAAATAAACATATGAGCTTAGACATAAACGAAGGGCAAAAAATTACAGATATTCGAGAAACCACACACACACACACACACACACACACACACACACACACACACACACACGCCTCCGCCGCCCCCCTCCCCCTCGCTCCCCCCACCCCACAATCCCGCTCCCCTCCCCTCCCCACGCACACACACAAATACATCAACGAACATACAGAAACACAAACATGCGCACAGATACATACAAACAGACACACGCTAACCTAGACACACAGACACACGCTAACACAGACACACAGACACACGCTAACATAGACATACAGACACACGCTAACCTAGACACACAGACACACGCTAACATAGACATACAGACACACGCTAACCTAGACAAACAGACACATGCTAACCTAGACACACAGACACACGCTAACATAGACACACAGACACACGCTAACCTAGACACACAGACACACGCTAACCTAGACATACAGACACACGCTAACATAGACACACAGACACACGCTAACCTAGACAAACAGACACACGCTAACCTAGACACACAGACACACGCTAACATAGACACACAGACACACGCTAACCTAGACACACAGACACACGCTAACATACATACACACACACACTAACCTAGACACACAGACACACGCTAACATAGACATACAGACACACACTAACCTAGACACACAGACACACGCTAACATAGACATACAGACACACGCTAACATAGACACACAGACACACGCTAACCTAGACACACAGACACACGCTAACATAGACATACATAACCTAGACACACAGACACACGCTAACATAGACATACAGACACACGCTAACATAGACACACAGACACACGCTAACCTAGACAAACAGACACACGCTAACATAGACACACAGACACACGCTAACCTAGACAAACAGACACACGCTAACCTAGACACACAGACACACGCTAACATAGACACACAGACACACGCTAACCTAGACACACAGACACACGCTAACATACATACACACACACACTAAACTAGACACACAGACACACGCTAACATAGACATAAAGACACACACTAACCTAGACACACAGACACACGCTAACCTAGACACACAGACACACGCTAACCTAGACACACAGACACACGCTAACATAGACATACAGACACACACTAACCTAGACACACAGACACACGCTAACCTAGACATACAGACACACGCTAACCTAGACACACACACACACGCTAACCTAGACACACAGACACACGCTAACATAGACACACAGACACACACTAACCTAGACACACAGACACACGCTAACATAGACATACAGACACACGCTAACCTAGACACACAGACACACGCTAACATAGACACACAGACACACGCTAACATAGACACACAGACACACACTAACCTAGACACACAGACACACGCTAACATAGACACACAGACACACGCTAACATACATACAGACACACACTAAACTAGACACACAGACACACGCTAACATAGACATACAGACACACACTAACCTAGACACACAGACACACGCTAACATAGACATACAGACACACACTAACCTAGACACACAGACACACGCTAACATAGACATACAGACACACGCTAACCTAGACACACAGACACACGCTAACCTAGACACACAGACACACGCTAACATAGACACACAGACACACACTAACCTAGACATACAGACACACGCTAACATAGACACACAGACACACGCTAACATACATACACACACACACTAAACTAGACACACAGACACACGCTAACCTAGACAAACAGACACATGCTAACCTAGACACACAGACACGCTAACATAGACACACAGACACACGCTAACCTAGACACACAGACACACGCTAACCTAGACATACAGACACACGCTAACATAGACACACAGACACACGCTAACCTAGACACACAGACACACGCTAACACAGACACACAGACACACGCTAACATAGACACACAGACACACACTAACCTAGACATACAGACACACACTAACCTAGACACACAGACACACGCTAACATAGACATAAAGACACACACTAACCTAGACACACAGACACACGCTAACATAGACACACAGACACACGCTAACCTAGACACACAGACACACGCTAACATAGACATACAGACACACGCTAACATAGACACACAGACACACGCTAACATAGACACACAGACACACACTAACCTAGACACACAGACACACGCTAACATAGACATACAGACACACGCTAACCTAGACACACAGACACACGCTAACATAGACACACAGACACACGCTAACCTAGACACACAGACACACGCTAACCTAGACACACAGACACACACTAACCTAGACACACAGACACACGCTAACCTAGACACACAGACACACGCTAACATAGACATACAGACACACACTAACCTAGACACACAGACACACGCTAACATAGACACACAGACACAGACACGTACAGACGCGCGCACCAACCTTGTTGTTGCAAAGGGTCCACGTCTGATCGTTTTGTTCCTGCCATTTTCTGCAACAAGCGATCAAACGAAATGATACCTAAACTCATCCATTCCCGTCAGCGGTGTCTAAATCTGAACTCCTCAGCGAGAGTCAAGTATCAAGTATCACTGCTAATCCCTTTATTTCAGGTATATCTCCATCCGAGGTTATAAATTTGGACTGTTTTCTTTATATAGATATCGTCATTTTATCTACAGTTTGATGGATACGAAACGGAGCCAGATCGATTTCAGCCATCTGCTTGTTATGTTCACTCTGTTGTTACGACCGTCGTAGGTTCACTGACAGAAATGTTTCTTCTTCCATAATAAAAGAGCGGCAAAGCCTTCAAGACTCACTTGTGATACACTTTGAAAAAATGAAATAAAATTGATTGTTAAAATGTGTTCTGTATTTGTTATTAAAAAGCTTCGGGTTATAAAAAAACAAAAAGAAAAAAAGACATGAGAGCAGATTCGACCCGGCATGTTCAGGTAGGAAGAAATTGTCTTGCTCACTGTACTGTTGTAGATCCATGAATGACGTTAAAAAATAACATTTAAGCATGCTTTTTTTAAAGGAAATAAATCAATTGCAGTATTCCAAGTGATAACGCTGTTTAAATCATATTATTTTGGTGTATCTCGGGCATTTAAAAATTCGTGAAGGTCAATCAATTAAGAGTTCTTGAAGTCTGTGGTAAAGGAGACTGGGCTACCGCCGCAATCACGCTGCAACATTCAGCCGTTTTTTCTCTGGATCTTGATGGATGTACACGTTTAGTTTCACCCGCCGGGAAAGTACGACACGGTCGATTCAATTTCTCTTTTATGTTCATTCTAGTCAATTGAGTATCCACTTTACAAGATTCATATGCAGTAAACACGTCGATGATGTAGTCTGTGTCACTGTATTATGTCTGTCCAGAATTTGTATTTCTTTCCATTTAATTGCGAACAAGAAAATCGAGTTCACACCATCACTCACTACGCATCGCCAAAGCTACTTGCAACTGAGATGCCGTATTATGGTGTTTTCGGAATTCCGGAAATGGCTTCAACGAAATAAACTCTTATTGGTGTAACTGTGAAGATTTTTTTTCTTACGATTTTTAAGCCTAATTTGGTATTGACGGACAAAGTATTTCCAGAGAAAATGGCAATGTTAAAGTTTACCACGGACACACACACACACACACACACACACACACACACACACACACACAGAGAGAGAGAGAGAGAGAGAGAGAGAGAGAGAGAGAGAGAACCGAACACCTGGTTATAATATAGACTCATTTTGTTTACACAAGTGAGTCAAAAATGTACACACTAGATTGATCAAATTAATATGCATTGTATGCAGATTTCTTTTGCGGGCCAGTGAAATTGTAAACGGGACTGGAACAAGAAAAGAGTACAAAGGACATTTACACATTCATGTACGGGATGAGTATTGGTGCATATGTGTTTCAGGCGAGCATAGAACACACACGGAAAATCAACATGTACATGAACCACTGACCAATTGTTGCTGTTCTACTGGTGTTGCTTCACACCAAAGTTCGAGCAAGAAGTAAAAGATGATTAAACAAGAGGCAAAGCCTTCAAGACTCACTTGTGCTTCACGCTTTATCCTGTAAAGGAATCATTAGGAGGTTAAAAAAAAAGAAGAGATTTTAAAAATGGTTGAAAAGTGCTCTGTATTAACTCACTCAGTACGGCCAGTCCTCTCTTCTCTTCTACACAGACCCCTCGGATGTCCAGTGGGTGTCTGAATGACCCAACCTTTAGCTTCCGTCGTCAGAATTGTGGTATTCTTTGTCAACATTCACCTCTTCAGTATAAGAGCCTTCCGCTTGCAATATTTTGATGATGGTAATTGGGCTGAAACGCTGTTAACATCGTCTCTTTCGCCGTTCGTATGGAGAGAGTTAAATATGATGGATAAGCTTGGGAGAAGAAAAAAGAAAAGAAAAGAAAAAAATGTAATGTTTAAGATCAGAAAGATCAGTTTAAAGCAAATTAAGTCCCCTAGCATTAATTACAGAGTAATTTCCCTTTTATCTATCCGCACCAAAACGTTTGCAAAATAAATAAAATAAATAAAACTTCCATGCTTAGCAAAATAAGTTCCTGTTTGAACAAAAAATGACAATAATAACTGCTCTTGTTGTTGTGTCGAATATCAGATCAAAGTGCCAAGTTTAGAGAATACAAAAAATATAAATATAACAGTAAATGCAGTTTGCATATAATTAGGCTTAATTTTTTTGTTTTTTTTGTGCCCATCCCAGAGGTGCAATATTGTTTTAAACAAGATGACTGGAAAGAACTGAATTTTTCCTATTTTTATGCCTAATTTGGTGTCAGCTGACAAAGTATTTGCAGAGAAAATGTCAATGTTAAAGTGTACCACGGACACCGGGTTAAAACATAGACTCACTTTGTTTATGCAAGTGAGTCAAAAATTGTGAACGGCAAATAGAATCTCCAGTGACTTTTGAGAACACGCTGGATTCCAGTATTGAAAAAATGCTACAATATGTCGTACCGTCCAAAATGGAAAACTATATTATGGAAAGAATGTTCAGAAGCTGAAATGTTACAAGAATATGACCCAATAGTTCTTACAGCTGGAGGGCGTATAATAAACGTCTTTTGGAAAGATGTTTTTCGTAGCTACTCAGAATTTTATGACAAAACTGATATACATGTTAAGCAAGACATTTTGTTGGAACCTTTGTTTTTGAATAACAAATTTAAGATTGATGGTAAAGTCTTGTATTTTGAAGATTGGGTCAGAAAGGATGTTTATTTTGTGAAAGACATTGTGAAAGGGAATGGAAAATTTATTCAATATTCAAGAATTCCAAGATAAAATTAAAAAATCGAGTCCCAATGTTAGAATACTTCGGTTGTGTTAATTCAGTTAAAAGTTGTTGTTTTTTTAAGAGAAAAGAACATAACATTTGAAAACAATGATCACAATGGAATCAGCTTTAATAAAACATACACTGCAATGATAAAGGCCCCAAGAGGAACGAAATGTTTCCAGGAAATAATAATTAGAAAACGAGAACAACCAAATGCCTGTAAAAATTGAGACTTGATTTTGGAAAACAAACTTGACTGGAAAAAAAAAATTTCAATACAAAAGAATCCATGAGATGAGGTTAAAATAGTTCCAGATGAAAATTAATTATCATATTCTTGTGACAAATTCTGTTTTGATGAAGATGGGAATGCTCACAGATTATGTGTAATTTTTGTAAGGAAGAAAGAGATACAATTCTGCATTATTTATGGGAATGTAACCATGTACATCATTTTGGACGGAGTTTGTGAGATGTTTAAAAGAAAAGTGTTTACACTGTGATAGACTTAACCGGAATGACACACCGGTGCTTTTTGGACATAACAAAATGAAAACTGATGAATGTTTCTCATATATTTTATTGATAGCTAAATTCTATGTATACAAATGTAGAATCAACAAAGTAAAACCAACACTACAAATGTTAAAAAAATACATCAAACAGGCATATGAAGTAGACAAGTGTGCCTTTAACATAACTATGGAATATAACAAGTTTGTGGAAAAATGGGCACTTTATAACTGTTTAATACAAGATTAAGCTATACAATGTTGCCTTAGAATTTTGCCATTGAACATATATTGTTTTGCTGTTGTAGACTTGACAGTACTTGGAACTAAATTATATGCTTACCCTATACTTTCTAATGCACAAAACGTATAAATTCTGTATCTGTAAACCTTTGTCTGAATAAAAAAAAAATGTTGAAAAAAAAGTGAACAGCAAATAGAATCCCCAGTGATTTTTGAGAACATGCTGGATTCCAGATGCAGTAGAAACTGTGGACTCTTGGTAACCCAGAAGCAAGTTTCATCAGTGCAAGAGTTCTCACAGAAACGAACGGCATTTCCGGCACCTGTTCAAAGATAAGAACCCTGCTGTGTGGTTCCTGGTCCTGTCTGTCCCGTCCAGTCTCTTGCACTGTGTTGAACTTCATACGTAAATTGTCTGATACAGCTAATAAAACATACACTGCAATGATAAAGGCCCCAAGAGGAACGAAATGTTTCCAGGAAATAATAATTAGAAAACCAGAACAACCAAATGCCTGTGAAAATTGGGACTTGGTTTTGGAAAACAAACTTGACTGGAAAAAAAATTTTTCAATACAAAAGAATCCATGAGATGAGGTTAAAATAGTTCCAGATGAAAATTAATTATTATGCAGTATGCAATTAGCGCACGTAAAAGAACCACGACATCCGGGGAGGGGGGGGGGGCGTCAACAGTGTCACATACGTAAAAAATCCCAATGATTGCAATGAACGAATTTGAAGAATGCAGCTTTGGATCAGTGAAGAAGAAGAAGAAAAATAATAAAGAGAGAAAACATACGTGGTTTCGTTGTCAACAGACACCCTTCAAACATTAACACCATCGTTGTCAACAGACACCCTTCAAACATTAACACCATCGTTGTCAACAGACACCCTTCAAACATTAACACCATCGTTGTCAACAGACACCCTTCAAACATTGACACCATCGTTGTCAACAGACACCCTTCAAACATTGACACCATCGTTGTCAACAGACACCCTTCAAACATTGACACCATCGTTGTCAACAGACACCCTTCAAACATTGACACCATCGTTGTCAACAGACACCCTTCAAACATTAACACCATCATTGTCAACAGACACCCATCAAACATTGACACCATCGTTGTCAACAGACACCCTTCAAACATTGACACCATCGTTGTCAACAGACACCCTTCAAACATTAACACCATCGTTGTCAACAGACACCCTTCAAACATTGACACCATCGTTGTCAACAGACACCCATCAAACATTGACACCATCGTTGTCAACAGACACCCTTCAAACATTGACACCATCGTTGTCAACAGACACCCTTCAAACATTGACACCATCGTTGTCAACAGACACCCTTCAAACATTGACACCATCGTTGTCAACAGACACCCTTCAAACATTGACACCATCGTTGTCAACAGACACCCTTCAAACATTAACACCATCATTGTCAACAGACACCCATCAAACATTGACACCATCGTTGTCAACAGACACCCTTCAAACATTAACACCATCGTTGTCAACAGACACCCTTCAAACATTAACACCATCGTTGTCAACAGACACCCTTCAAACATTAACACCATCGTTGTCAACAGACACCCATCAAACATTAACACCATCGTTGTCAACAGACACCCTTCAAACATTGACACCATCGTTGTCAACAGACACCCTTCAAACATTGACACCATCGTTGTCAACAGACACCCTTCAAACATTGACACCATCGTTGTCAACAGACACCCTTCAAACATTGACACCATCATTGTCTTTGTGACTCTAAAACTGAACTCGGAAAAAAAGATTGCAAAATGTACTCAGAAAGACTTTAAAATGCACTCACGAACTTTTCATGTAACTAGCCTTCAGTGGAAAAACTGAGGTCCAGTAGGCACAAAGCAATGACGAGGTCTCTGTAGTAGTAGTAGTAGTCAGTTTAACGTCTTCCACTTTAAGTGATATTAGACGGAAAAAAAGGGGGGTGGATGGGGGGTTGAGGGCGTGGCGTGGTGGTGGAAACAGTATTGGGCAGAGGGTGAAGAATGGTGTGTGTATGTGTGTGTGCGCGTGTGTGCGCGTGTGCGTGCATGTATGTGTGTGGTGGGGAAAGATACAGAGCATTGGAAAAAATAAAACATTAAAAGGGGAAACATAGGCATAATATAGAAGGAAACGCTAACATCAAACACCTGTAACAACTATAACAAATGTCCAGTTGAACTATGCAGCAAACCTTCTGCAATAGCAGATAACATCTTGAAATTGTCAAAAATACATTCACAAGGATTTTCCGAGAAGTTTGGAAAAAACGATTTCAGACTCTGACATTCAAAGAGTATGAGTTTGCTAGAAACAGATTCTCCATATATGTATTTAACATCTCTGCTGAACTTTGTAATAAAAGCGATCAGCTTTATCCTGTTTGATGCCTGAACTTGCCTTAATCTGATTAAATTACTGAATGTATTTGATTGATTGATAGATTCCGGTTGTTGAATATTATTTATACTTTTATTTAAAACTTTGCCATTTTGCTGGTGTACTTCCCTGACTTTACTCCATGATGTTGTTTTTTTTGGTAAGCGGTACCCCTCTTGTACAGACAAAGGCACATAAGGTTCTGTGGTTCCCTGTTGGTGTTTTGCACCTTTTCTTGCAGCCCTGTTAGCTCATTCATTATATAGGAGACCAAGGTGAGAAGGAACGCAACAAAAAGTTATATGTGTTCCTCTCACATTTAAAAGATGTACAATGTGACTTATTTCTATTATTATTTTGGACTTGTTCTTACAGTTTCATGAGTTTAAAGCAAATAATACAGATTTTGAATCAACATAAAATAAGACTTGTAGAAGGCAAACTGGAAGATCAAGAATATAATTTAAAGCCATAAGAACAGCGATAAGTTCAGCTGTGAATATTAATCGATCTTTACCGGAAATACATACTCAAATCCTAAGACTCTTCACGTGGGATTACCCCAATGTTCTGTTATTGCCCCTGTTCTATTTAACATCTTGCTGAACGACTTACCCCAACATTTATCAAAAAACGTGATCCTAGTGCAATACGCAGATGATATATGTATGTGGATGAATGTAACTATGAAAAGAAATACATCAAAAAGGGCATTAAACTATAGTAAGAAAACATACCAAAGAGAAATAGATAAACTGAATAAGTATATTGTCGACAATGGTCTTACATTATCAGCAGAAAAAAACTCACATTATGCTTTTTATATAACAATGGTAATAATCCAGAAGAGTTACCAACATTTTATAATTGAAAATGAGCCCATTCAGTACAGAGGTATGATAAAATGTTTAGGCTTAATGTTTACTTCAAAACTAGCTTGGAATGCCCATATTGAATATATAATTACAAAAGCAAGAAAATGTTTAAACTTGCTCAAAGTTAAAAGTAAACAGTACTGGGGACAAGACACACCGATATTGAAACATTTATCACCATCACTTATTCGATCCAAACTATCGTATGGACAAGAAGTCTTTTTCAATGCTCCAAAGTATTTGTTAAAGAAACTTCAAAGCATTGACTGTAAAGCATATAGACTTGCCTTTGGCGTACCTTTCCACGCATCAACCCTCGGAACATATAAAAAAAAATAGGAGAAATACCTTTGGATGAATACCGAAACCTGGCATGTGCTAAATACGTATTGAGAAGCTCAACAACTGAAAATTTTACACCAGAGGAAGTAAGAATTACATCTGAAAACAACTTCCTACCCCCAAAGAGCTAAAACGATATCTTATCTAACACCAATTGGCACGTTTGTGTCAAACCTTTTCCAAAAGTCCGAAATTAATCCAGGTAATGTAGACACGCAGAAAACAGCAAGTCCATGCCCCATTTGGGAGATGAGTAAAACACAGTTTGATATCAATCATACTGACATTGCAAAAAAAAAAAAAAAAAAAAAAAAATCATGGCAACAGAAGTCCGATTACACCTTCAGAATAAATACCGTGACCACTTACATATTTACACAGACGGCTCACTCCTAGACAATGGCTAAGCAGGTTCAGCTTTCGTATACCAAAACTGAAAACTGAACGAGGTCCATGTATTGTGTTGCTGGTGTGTTGCTTTCACACGTGTAGCAAGCCGACAGCAAGGTGTCGCTTATTTAAACAGTTCATTTGTTTTGTATCATAATTATCATTTTTTGTCACAATAGGACCTCGTTTTTCGTCTCATCCGACTGGCTGGCTGGCTGGTTGGTTGAATGAATGAGTTGATTAATTAATTAATTAACATCTTTTCTTTTTTCTTTTTCACAGTATTAGATTATTTCTGTATCAATGGTTATAATGTGTAGGCTAGATCGGTATAGTGATATTTTTCCCTTTCGAGGGCTCGATGAAAACAAAAGCATTGTTTAGCTTCCGCTATTACCCTCAGAAAACTAAATTGAATACACGAATTTATTAAATCTCTCTCTCTCTCTCTCTCACACACACACACACACACACACACACACACACACACACACACACACACACACACATACACACACGTACATACACACACATACACACACGTTTGTGTGTGTGTGTGTGTGTGTGTGTTAGTGTGTTAGTGTGTTAGTGTGTGTGTGTGTGTGTGTGTGTGTGTGTGTGTGTGTGTGTGTGTGTGTGTAGGCATGCATGTATGTATAGTGTGTGAATATGTTAGTGTTAGTGTTAGTGTGTGTGTAAGAGGTGGGGGGTTATGTGGGAGATGGTGTGTGTGTGTGTGTGTGTGTGTGTGTGTGTGTGTGTGTGTGTGTGTGTCCAAGCTGTTGCCCCATTTCACACCCCTTCTCCCCATTGCAACACCTCCCCGCTCTAACAGGGTGTCACCGTGACGCTGTTTGTGTAACAGCTATACTGCTGATCAGCCTGTTGCTTTTGCAGAGAG
Organism: Babylonia areolata; assembly: GCF_041734735.1. Taxonomy (NCBI): domain Eukaryota; kingdom Metazoa; phylum Mollusca; class Gastropoda; order Neogastropoda; family Buccinidae; genus Babylonia; species Babylonia areolata. Next base: position 3,393,252 of record NC_134894.1, on the reverse strand, counting down.
CTATTTTTGTGTTGATCAAACTTTGTATAAATAGCTCGAATGGCTCTTGAATAACCGAGATATTTTTAGGAAATTTGTCCTACATTGATGATAATGATTATGGTGGAACAGATACTTATATAGCGCCTATCCTCGTCAGAGACCAAGCTCTAAGCGCTTTGCAAACATTACACAGCAGGCTGCCTCCCCGGGTACAGTCGATTGACAGCTGCCACTGGGCGTTTAGCACGTGTTCCCTTTGTTATTCAGTCAGGTTTCAGTCACACACACACACACACACACACACACACACACACACACACACACACACACACACACACACACACACACACACACACACACACACACACACACACACACACACACACACACACACACACAAGCGCGCGCACACACACACACACACTAACAAAATACACACACACACACACACTAACACACTAACACACACACACACGCACGCACGCACGCACACACACACACACACACACACACACACACACACACACACACACACACAACGTTTTACATGTATGACCGTTTGTTATTACTCCGCTATGTAGGCAGCCATATTCAGTTCTCCAGAGTTTGCATGCTGGGTATGTCTCTTGTTTCCAAAACCGTCTGCAAACTTGACGAGTGGACACCATTTGGTCAAGCTTCTGCATTCAGCTGTGTACAGGCTGAACAGATACGGTGAGAACACTGTACCTTGTAGCGCACCAGTGTTAGTGTGAA
>NC_134894.1:3382514-3385014 GCF_041734735.1 Babylonia areolata | reverse complement strand
GTGGCATTAAGACACGTGGATTAGTATCTGTCGTTTTATCATTTTGGGTCCAATTAAGAATTTCTTTTCCTCAGTATGGAAGTTACATCAATGCAACCATCTCTCAAATGCGTTGACATTCTGCTTAGCAATTGGAATTGAATATAAATATACTGTGGGAATTAATTTTGTTTTTAGATCTCGCCCATCTAAAACATTGCATTTTAGAATAAGACTCTGGGCATAGAAAGGCTTTTGTGTTTTACATTCAGTGTAGATGTCTCACACTAGACATTCACGCCAGTTGTCTTTTTCGAAAAAATACGAGAAAGTCCACTTTTTGTGAACATTCAATAGCAAGCACATGCGATTGTTGGCGATAACATATTGTTGAAAGGGAGCAGAGGAGTGACATTTTATTGAGAAGACTTGTGTATTGCCCTCGTTACTTACAATTGTCACTGCATGTCTCTTCACGGATCACCATCACAATCATGCACAACGTTTTCATTTTGCTCAGAGCCTTGACTTCAAAGTTACATTTTCCTTGAACTACGCATGCGCGTTTGAAGTTGTTTGTTTTTTGGTGTGTTTTTTGTTTTTGTTTTGGTTTTTTTGGTTTTTTCTGTGTCAGTTTCAGGTCTGTGCAAAACTCTCAAAATCCCCTTGCGTTTTCACGGATTCTGACAATGAGTTGCGCTTTTTTGTGCGCTTGTTCCAGCCAGAGAAGTTGGAACTGGCCTGGATATTTCATTCAGTGACTTCAGCAGTGTACACACCTCAGCTCGCTCTCATTTCTGGTACGGAGAAGACGTAACTGAAATGTATAAATTGTCCAGAAACGTACATGGCAGGAGAGATAATCCTGTACATTATGCCCGAAGGTGTGTTTGGCGATTTCCTTTATGATCCTTCAAGTCAGAAAGTCGTGATATAGACGGGGGAAGTTTTAAACTTTGACAAATCTATATCATGCCGATCTGAGTGGGCAGCTTAACATAGAACTGATCTGTTTCCAACAAGCACCTTTCTGTTCAACACTCGTTTCTCATGGCAAGCGCCGACATTTTCCGTTCTGTTGTTCTAAAGCAGGAAGCACACGTGAGCCATGAAGGCTTCGCCTCTTGTTGTTATAGTTCTTCTTTATACCCTTCTTATTCTTCCAGTAGCAGAAGTAGTAATAGTAGAAGTAGCAGCTTAGTGGTGAAGGTGATAGTGGCAGAACACAAAATTTCCAGAGAGTTTCTGACAAAGCACGATTTTTTTTTTTCTCCTTTTCGTTTTTACTTCTTTTCTTTTCACATCGAGAATTGAAGATGAGGTCAGAAATAAGCAGAATCACATTAACAAGATTTCCTCCGAGAGGATGTTCATTCCAAGTCTCACGTTTTTTGAAAGCAGAAGACACCAATCCATTTCTCGCCATAATCACGTCTTTCCACCCGAATGGGTTCCATTCCCCACAGAGAAATTAATGGACAGATGCAAAATAAAATAAAATGAAATAAAGCAAAATAAACTAAAATGAACTAAATGGAAACAATACAGGGTAAAACAAAGCGAAAGGAATGGGGATTCCAATTCTGTGAAGCATTATGTGGACACCGCCACACATTGCAGAATCCTTAAAAGCTGCCGACTGAATGAAATCGAAATCGAAAGCACGCCTGCCTCTGTGATATTAACGAAAGCTACAAAATAGAAGACTTTCGTTGTCAGTCAGGAAGTGAGCACGATGACCAAAGTCTTTGAGTGATAAATCTGTGAGGTGAATTACTCACAGAAACCCACTCCATTTGCCTCCCTTTGCATCGTTGTTCTGTTGTGAACAAGTTACACTCGTCAATAACTCAGTGTTCATATCGTGTTATAAAAGTTGTTCACCTTGCACTTTTGATCTTGCATGTGGATCCTGATGGCAGTGCTTAGAACACTAACATCTGTTTGCAAGCGATTAGAATGTACACTTTTTTGTTTGTATTTTCACCAACAGATAATGTATTTTCTACCTTCCCTGTTTCCCTGTGTGTTCACTGTAGTGTGAAAAAGTCAGTGAATTAGAATAAAACAAACACAACAATCAAATAAATACATGCGTTAGTCTCCATGCTTGTAGTTCCATTTCTTGGGCAAGGCAGTTTGTGAGTTGTTGTGGGTGTGCTGGTCATGTTTTGTTGTTGTTTGTTTTTAGTGATTTTAATCTTATTTTGTTTATTGTTGGTGTTTCCAGTCTCCTGTGTGGACAGTTAACGAGGCCTGATATAGTGACTGAACCCTCTTTCAGTGAATTACGCACGGAAAAGGCCGTGCGGCAGTATCAGACATGTCAGACCTGGTTGACAAGCACGACAGAGATGATGAAACTCTTCTGACTCTGACGGGGAAAGATGGGGGAAGATTGTTGATGACCTCAAGTTATGTCTGTTTATGTTAATGTATTATACAACTCCAGGACGGGCTCTCAAAGCCTGATTAGCGCGTTGAGTTTATAGGGCGTCTTTTGTTGCTGTTGCTTTTTTTG
>NC_134894.1:3362514-3375014 GCF_041734735.1 Babylonia areolata | reverse complement strand
AAACAGTGGTACAGTGGTATTAACTACACCATCGACGTGTTTACTTCATATAAATATTCTAAAGTGGACACTGAATTAACTGGATTGAACATGAAAGAAAAATTGAATCCATCTTTTCTTTCAGCCCGCAACACACAAAAAGCATGATTTAAACAGCGTTATTACGTTCACTACAATCCCATCTATTTATGCATGAAGAAGAAAACGTCGACATTGCTTTAAGTTTTAAATTTAGTCATTTTGACGTCAAATGGGCCGCAGCCTTGGGGATTAGTCTGCTTGCATCAGAACTGAACATGCGTGGTGCGATCCCGCTCGCATGCCTGTTTTTTTTTTTGGGGGGGGGGGTTGTTTTTGTTTTTGTGTGTGTGTGTGTGTGTGTGTGTGTGTGTGTGTGTGTGTTTGGGGGTTTTTGTTGTTTTTTTGTTTGGGTTTCTCCAAAGCTTTTCTTATTTATCATATTTAATGCAGAGCACTTTTAAACGATTTTTTAAATATCTTCTCTCTCTCTCTCTCCTCATGATTCCTTTACTGAATAAGGCGCGAAGTACAAGTGAGTCTTGAAGGCTTTGCCTCTTGTTTTTATGATCATCATCGTTACTGACATCATTGTTGTCACTGGTTGCTGCTTTGCACGTTGCACTTGTTTAGAAAAAAAGTCGTTGTGTTTTGTGTTTACCTTTCCTTTAACGGAAATGTAACTGGACGCTATGGGGAAAGGGTTGTTTAAAAAAAAAATTGAGAAAAACAACATAGGCACATACATATATATTTCCCCCACCTCTTCCTCCTCCTCTTCCTCCTCCTCCACCTTTTTCTTCTTCTCATTCCCCCCACTCTTCCTCTCCTTCCATCTCCGCCTCCTCCTCCTTCAGCTTCTGTTCCCTCCTCTCTCTCTCTCTCTCTCTCTCTCTCTCTCTCTCTATCTATCTATCTATCTATCTATCTCTCCCCCTCTCCCTGTTCCTCATCCACCTCTTTCTCCTTCTTTTACTCCTTCTCACCTTCTTTCTTGTCTCACGTCATGACCCACTTCTGACTCGGTGAAAAACGACTTCCTCGCATGGCTTTTTTTTCATTCTTCTTTGAAATTTTTTTTTTTTCAACTGTTGTTCCATTCCTTTGTTATTATTTGTTTGGGTTTTTTTTTTCTAGCGGTTTTAGCTCTGTTTTACCGTTTGCAATGAGGGTTCTGTTTTCTTTCAGTTTTCTTTTCTTTTCTTTTTTTTTCAAATGTGCACACTTATTACAAGCAACAAAGCAACTCATTTATATTGATATAGACCGACTACGTCGTTTTGAAATGTTTGTTATTATACCTTCTTTTTTCTTTTCTTCTTTCTTTCTTTTTCCTTCCTCGGTTTTTATTTTTATTGATTTTTTTTGGTGGCTGTAAGTGTAGTTGTGTTGATGTTGTTATTGTTGTTTTGGCGTTCCAGTTGTCTTCCTAACCAGTCAATCAGCCATCTGTACTGTGCCAGGTGTGTGTGCTGTGGGTTTCATTCACCCATGGAAATAGAAGAAGAAAAAGAAGAAAAAGAGCAAAAAGAAAAAGAATAGTAAGAATAAGAACAATAAGAATAAGAATGATAATTGTATCTGTGATATATCCAATCCAGCCAATTTTGGTATCATTTCCAAACCAACATTGCGCAAATTTCTTCAAAACGGAACAAGGTCTCTATTGGTTTTTCCAAATACATAACTGAACTGAGCAAAACGCTAGACGCCACTTTCAAGACATCAGAGATCTTTCACCACCCTTCTTGCGGCAAATCGGTGGCAGTGTGTTCGTTCTTCAGTTTAGCGTCTTTTCACTATCAGTGATATTAGACGTTAAAAAAAAAGGGGTGGGTGGGGGGGGGGGGGGGGGGGGGGGGGGGGGGTATGGGGGGAGGAAGGTGGTGGTGGTGGTGGTGGCGGCGGGAAGAGGAAAACAGAAAAAAGGTAAACTAGAAAACTGCCGTAAAATGTATAATTAACATGCAATTACATTTAACAGTAACAATTCAATGATAATATTGATAATAATCAGAAACCATTAACACAATTCTGAAGTGCATTAAGTGTGTGTAGGTGTGTACATGTGTGTGTGTGTGTGTGTGTGTGTGTGTGTGTGTGTGTGTGTGTGCGTGCGTGCGTGCATGTGTGTGTGTGTGTGTGTGTGTGTGTGTGCAGGGTCCTACTGTCGCCGCACGTGGGACGGAGTGATGTGCTGGCCGGACACGGAGGCCGGACTGACCATTGTCCAGCAGTGCCCCACCTACATCAACGGCTTTGACCACTCCAGTGCGTGCTCTGTGTGTTCAGATCTGTCAAATCAGTCAAATCAATTCAATTCAATCAAATCACATGAATTAAATAAAATCAATCAAATCAAAAATACGGTGTGAAACTACATGGAAATCAGTCTGTGCAATCTCAGACTCAGTGCGTGCTGTGCGTGTTCAGACCTGTCAAATCGAATGTCAAATCAGATACGTGGTGAAGCCACATGGAAATAATCTATGCAATCACAGGCTGGTTATAAACAGAAAACGTATTCTGTTCAGCCACAACATCAAAGAGGTTAACACTAGTGAAACAAAATCTACAATAACTGTCGATCTACAAAAACAACCCCCACCCCCATCCGACCCCTCCCAGCCCCCCGATAACTAGAAATCGCGTGTTTGTTTGTTCCTTTGTTTGTTTGTTTGTGGTTGGTTGGAAGGCGTGTTGGATGGTTGTGTGTGTGTGTGTGTGTGTGTGTGTGTTTAACTGTGTTCACCATTTTACAGTAAAAAGAATAACTGGAAAATTTTTTTTTTCAAAGAATGGGGCTGTATCTGTATGAATGCCAGGTGTGTATGTATGTGTGTGCGTGTGTGTGTGTGTGTGCGCGCGCGTGTGTGTGCGTGTGCGTGTGTGTGTGATCTGTTTATTTTGTGATGCGTATAGACAAATGAATGTTATAAACTGTATGTGCATCAGTGTGTGAATGTGTAATTGTATTTGTGAACGCTCTGGGCTCTCCGGATATTGGGCGTGCAAATATATATGATTATGATTATGATTATAATTGTTATTATTATTATAGAGGTGGCCCTGAAGGAGTGCGGGGTGAACGGCACGTGGTACACGGACCCTGTGTCCGGCAAGCCCTGGACCAACTTCAACGCCTGCATCACTGACCCACACACAACGGGGCTTCAGACCGTGCACCCCCTCATTGTGGTCAGTGTGTGTGTGTGTGTGTGTGTGTGTGTGTGTGTGTGTGTGTGTGTGTGTCCATGGTAATCTTTTACAAATTCATTGTATCTAGAAATTCTTTGTCTGTCAATAACAAAATTAGGTATACAGAGAGTGAACACATCTTTAGTCATGCCAATGATAGATTGTAAGTCTTCCGGATTAAGCCGTATATCCGGATCATGAACCATATATATTTCATAGAGGCTCCGGATCCAGAAAATGTATTGGGCTCTTCCCACTTAGTTGCCTGGATGTTTGTGTTGGTGTGAAGATGGCATGACATCGTTTTTTCTCGTTCACAATTAAGGGGGGGGGGGGGGGCACGGCAGTGCAAAAGAGACCAACATGATGATTTTTCATGATCTGGGTTTTGGCCTGTTTACTGTATACCTATATATTTAAAAGTGGATACTGAATTAACTATAATGAACCTAAACAGTTGAATCGACGGTGCCTCCAAGGCAAAGCTTACTCAGTTTCCGTTAGCTGAGCACAAGCCGCTTGTGCAGATCTGGAGAAAACGACATCATGTTGCGGTGTGCTTAGGGCGATGGCAACGTCTCTTTTACAGTGAACTTAAAAAAATCTTAAATTATCGAGATGTATCGAGATATATCAAAATAACATGATTTAAATTGTTTGGTTGTTTGTTTGTTGTTATTGTTGTTGTTTTATATCGAATAAAGTCATACATTTATCGCACTAAAATAAACTAACATGAGTTTAAATATCATTTTTGGATAATTAATGTGGTTGGATGCGATTCGATCCTCTGGCGAATCTTCTAGCTTCTGAGTATAAGTTTCATGGTTCAATTCTAGTCCAACACCTTTTCTTCCAACTTCAGAATATCAAATAAAGAATACATTTTTAACTTTCTCTGTCTCTCCGTCTCTCTGTCTCAGTCTCTGTCTGTCTCTGTCTGTCTGTCGTGATTCCTTTATCAGATACAAGTGTGTACCACAAGTGAGTCTTGCACACCTTACCTCTCTGGTTTGATAATGTTGCTTGTGACGTTGTCTCTACTTTTCTGATTTTAAGTCACTAAAAAGCCAGTAAACCACTGAAATGTCCTTCATGTTTTGTTCAAAATGTCTGCACGAACCCTGGCGGGATAAGTATGGGTCTCTGAATCAGATTCGGACTTTGAGATTTGACAAAGTTTCTTTTTTCTGTTGTTTGTGTGCGTGTGACTGTGAAGAGTGATGGGGTGTCCATTCAGGTGAAAGCAAACGATCTGGTCTGTGTATCCCCTTCCACTTCCACTTGTTTGTTCCGTTGACTGTTTGTTTGTTTGTGGTTGTTTGGGGCTGTATCTGTATGAATGCCAGGTGTGTTGATGATTGTGGGGAGAGGCTTCGGATCCACTCTGTTTACGCATACCCAGATTCAAACACTCCACTGTTGGACGCCGTTCTTTCTCTGTCTCTGGACCTTGTATTTGGAATGAACTTCCTCTTTCGCTTCGTCAGGTCTCCGCACTCAGCTCTTTCATGTCTGGCCTTAAAACCCACCTCTTCCCAAAATAGCCTCCCTCCCCTACTCCTTCCTTGTCTTCAGTTTCTTCAGTTTTAGAGTTATGCATGCGTGTGAATGACTGGTGTGAAAGCGCTTGGATTTGTCTCTGCACAAGATTCAGCGCTATATAAATATTATTAGTATTATTATTATTAATCCTACCTGCTCTTCTCTCGGGATCCTCTGGATGGTTTGTCTCATTGTCTGCAGCAGGATTCTGGTACTGATGGGTGATTGATGCACTTCCGGTCGTCCTTTTCCGGCAGCCTGACGATGATGACGCTCTTTCAGAAAGCTTCAGGAACTTTCTCCTCTTTCCACACTTTGTTAAAAGTTCTATCAGTGTCTTGGCACGTGAATTTGGGTCTGCCTTCAGCATGTCTGCAGTGATTCTGTCTTTACGTGTGTCTTCTTCCCTTTCGTTTGTCTGATGACCTCTTCCAGCTCGTACCGTGCGGTGTGCCCACGTGTCATTCCTTGTGTGGAAACCCGTGACTTCCGTGACCGCTTCTTTCTCTGCGTCTGGTCTGTTATTTCTTTCCTCTGTGGTGCCAGTTGTGTGTTGTGTATGTCGTGGATTGCTATCCCCTCCCCCCCTCCCCCCCTCCCCTCCTCCCCCTGAACCTGGGACCAGGCAATGCCGGAGTTAGCAGGGTGGCGTGCAGACACCTAGTTGGTGGCTGTTCCCTGTGCCGTCTTCCTGAGCCGTTTCTGTCCCCCTCCCTCCCTCCCACCCCCGTTCCTACCTCCACCACACCTCTCTCTCTCTCTCTCTCTCTCTCTCTCTCTCTCTCTTTGTAGAACTAGTTGCAGTAGTAGCAGCAGCAGTAGTAGCAGTAATAGCAAATAGCAGCAGTAGTAGTAGTAGCAGCAGCAGTAGCAGTGGTAACAATTGTAGTAGCAGCAGTAGTAACAGTAGAAGCAGCAGCAGAAGTTGTAATAGTAGCAGCAGCAGTACAAGTAGTACTAGCAGCATCAGCAGCAGTAGTCATAGTTGTAGTAGCGGCAGCAACAGCAACAGCAGCAGCTAAAGAAGCAGCAACAGCAGTAGTAGTAGTTGTTGTTTTCGTTGTTGTAGCAGTAGGAGTTATAGAGCAGTCTTTTTCTTTCTCCTACTTGTCGATCCACTCCTTCATTTCATTCTCCTTATCCTCTTTCTTCTTCTTCTCCTTTCCAAACTTGTGCCCAGCTTCGGACAGACCAAGATCTCTCCGATGTCTCTCCAAGGACCAAACTGCCTGCCCAAACGTCAGTCGTGGGGAAATGGAACGGGCTTTGGCTGGGTCATTAACTTCACAACAGATTTTCCTCCAGAATGGGTTCCCTAACCCCCACCCCCACCACTACCACCCCCCATCCCCTCCCCCTTGCGGAGAAAGTTTCTTACAGTCCACCAAACGAAACACTGCACAAAAAGTTAGTCTGGAAAGTAAGAACTGCCTGAGAATAAATGTTTAGATCACCTCGGGGTTTTTCTTTGCTTTTCCCCCTTTCTTTACAGTGGATCAACGAGGAAAGAAAGTTCCCTGTTGGCCAGAATGGGAAGAACTTTCGGGGAATAAAAAAGAAAAGATTGCAGTGTCTTCACATTGACGGGGGGAAAACAGGACATGCGTTGCGACATGTGAACCTGTGGTAATGTGTGGTAACATCACAGAACGTTCACCTGGTGGTAATGTGTGGTAACATCACAGAACGTTCACCTGGTGGTAATGTGTGGTAACATCACAGAACGTTCACCTGGTGGTAATGTGTGGTAACATCACAGAACGTTCACCTGGTGGTAATGCGTGGTAACATCACAGAACGTTCACCTGGTGGTAATGCGTGGTAACATCACAGAACGTTCACCTGGTGGTAATGTGTGGTAACATCACAGAACGTTCACCTGGTGGTAATGTGTGGTAACATCACAGAACGTTCACCTGGTGGTAATGTGTGGTAACATCACAGAACGTTCACCTGGTGGTAATGTGTGGTAACATCACAGAACGTTCACCTGGTGGTAATGTGTGGTAACATCACAGAACGTTCACCTGGTGGCCTGGTGGTAATTCTGTGGTAATGTGTGGTAACATCACAGAACGTTCACCTGGTGGTAATTCTGTGGTAATGTGTGGTAACATCACAGAACGTTCACCTGGTGGTAATTCTGTGGTAATGTGTGGTAACATCACAGAACGTTCACCTGGTGGCCTGGTGGTAATTCTGTGGTAATGTGTGGTAACATCATAGAGCGTTTACCTGGTGGTAATTCTGTGGTAATGTGTGGTAACATCATAGAGCGTTTACCTGGTGGTAATTCTGTGGTAATGTGTGGTAACATCACAGAACGTTTACTTGGTGGTAATTCTGTGGTAATGTGTGGTAACATCACAGAACGTTTACTTGGTGGTAATTCTGTGGTAATGTGTGGTAAAATCACAGAGCGTTCACATAGTGGCTTGGTGGTAATTCTCCCGACTAGGGTTCGAGTCCAATATATGGGATGGAAATTTTACACCCGCCCCCCCTCCCCCAAACTCCACCACCGCCACCATTACCCTCACACACACACACACGCGCGCGCGCGCGCGCGCGCACGCACAAACACACACACATACACACACACACATACACAAACACACGCACACGCACACGCACACATACGCACGCCCGTCGAGTAGAGCGCCCCTCACACACACACACACACACACACACACACACACACACACACACCTCCACTAAACCTGGAGTCTGGGTGCTGATCCTTAAGATGTGACATAAACCGAGGTCCCGTGTTCAGCACGCACTCAACACGGGAAAAGAGCCCCTCGCGATATTCTGCACAAAAACGAAGCCCAGTGGGATAAAAAAAACAACAACAAAAAAAAACAAAAAACAAAAGAAAACAATAAATAGTGAAGAAATGGAAGAGAAGAGAATATGGGTGATGCTGTGCTGTGGTGACTGCGCTCTTCCCGGAAGAGAGAGAGAAATAGAGAGAGAACTCAGAACTCAAAACGTTTTTTGTTTTTTTTCAAGGATTGAGATTTTAGGCATAACCTATTCTTTCAATCTGTCCTTGCTAATCTACATCTATTACATATAGCACACACATAAATGAAGGGAAAAGGTATTCATGCAGAATATACATACACATAATTTTACATATATGTGTATATGATTGACAGAGAGAGAGAGAGAGAGAGAGAGAGAGAGAGAGAGAGAGAGAGATGTCATCAGTTTCCAAGTTCCAGAAACATCCGGGTGTTCAAAAGGAACAGTATTGATACTACCTCTGAAATCTACCTGTGGCAAGTGCAACATACTACAGTGACTACCACCATCACCAGTATTACTTGGACATTTGTCACGATTATGATAGAACGAAATGAATAAAATTATGCCTGCATAAACAATAGAACAAAAAATAGAAAAGAAAGAAAGAAAAGAAGAAAATGAGCAGGACAAAAGAAGCAAAACAAAACAAGGTCAAATGAGAAAGCAAGAAAAAAACAACAACAACAATAACTGATACAATAAATGAGACATAACTGACCTCTTTGTTACTGCCTACAGTAATTCAAAGATCAGAGTTATTTACTGTTGGAAGGGGTGAAAATATTTTAGCAGACTTGATTTGAAAATAGGTAGAGAACCGCCCGTTTGTATGTGCAAAGGGAGGGAGTTCCCCAAGGATGCACCCCAAAATGCAAAACTAGTTTTGAACATATCAATTCGGGTACGTGATAAAAATTTGTTAGAGCCGTATCGGCATGAGGCTCGTGTAAGCAGATGTTTCAGATATTGTGGTGCAAAGTAATCGTACGCTTTGTACATGAGAAATGCTTTGTGGAATTCTAGTTGTTCTGGAAGTGGAAGGATATTTAATCTGGCTTGCTTTTCTAAAGTTGACAGTGAGTGATCTGGTAGAATTAATCTGGCTGCTCTCTTGTGGGGAGAATTTAGTTTCTTAAGATGAACAACTGCAGCACAGCTCCAGAAAACAGATGCATAGCAGACGTGAGAAAGACAGTGAGCGTGGAAGAACATTTTGCGAGCTTCACTGTTTATGTAAGGTTTGAGCTGATTGAGTAAGAACAGACTGCGTGCCAACCTTTTACAGACAGAATGAATCAATGTCAGCTTGCCATTTCAGTTCTTCATCAGTTATGACTCCCAAGACGCGGTGCTCACGAATTTGTTCAATGGAGTTAACATTGACATTCAGGGTGAGAACAAGGGGATTTTCTTGGTGCTTTTGTCATGACGTGATAATCATACTCTTTGTTTTGGGGGGATGAAGTGGGTTTTTTCAGTTGGATTTGCACCATATAGAAACATCATTTAAACCCGTTTGAAGAAAATACTGAACTGAAGCAACGCTGACAGCACTGGAATGAAGGGAAGTGTCACCTGCAAAAAGGTCACACAGACTGTGGAGTCTGACAGAGGAAGATCATTAATAAATATGCAGAATAGAAGCGGCCTTAAAACAGATCCTTGAGGAACTACACTTTTTATTGCTCCCGAAAGAGAAAGAGAGCGCGCGCGCGCGCGCGCGCGCGTGTGTGTGTGTGTGTGTGTGTGTGTGTGATACGTGTATGCTTCTGTGTGTGTGTGTGTGTGTGTGTGTGTGTGCAGCACCACATGCAGGGAATCAAGGTGATGTCCACTATCGGGTACTCCCTGTCCCTGGCCGCTCTTATCCTCGCCGTGTCCATCATGGTCAGCTTCAGGTGGGTCACTGTTTGTGTCTCACTGTGGTCAGTGATTGGTCACTGTTTGTTGGTCACTGTGGTCAGTGATTGGTCACTGTGTCTCACTGTGGTCAGTGATTGGTCACTGTTTGTTGGTCACTGTGGTCAGTGATTGGTCACTGTGGTCAATGATTGGTCACTGTTTGTTGGTCACTGTGGTCAATGATTGGTCACTGTTTGTTGGTCAGTGTGGTCAGTGATTGGTGATTTCTATGTACATTTCGCTGTGGCTTTCTGTCATTGTCTGTCTCAGACTCTCTCTTGGCTTCAGGCGGGTTACTGCTTGTGGTCGATGCTTTCTGTGTAGGTGGCAGAATGGTTAAGACGTCCATCTGCCAATACAGAGACTCTGTGACGGTGTGGGGTCGAATCCTGCTCTGCTCTGGCCCTTTCTCCCATGATTGGCTGAAAAATGAAACTGGGCGTCTAGTCATTCAGATGAGACGATAAACCGAGGTCCCGTGTGCAGCACGCAGTTGGCCCACTGAAAAAAGAGCCCATGGCAAAATCCTGTGGAAGAAGTCCACTCTGATAGGTAAACAAATATATATGCATGCAGCAGTAAAACTGACCACCACAATCACCGGTCCCTCCTCGGTGTGTGCTGCAGAAGGCTGCACTGTGCCCGGAACCTGCTGCACCTCAACATGTTCCTGGCCTTCCTGGTGCGGGCGGCCTTCTCCCTGCTCAAGACCGTGCTGCTCGTGCAGGACCTGGGCTTCCCCAATGACGTCAGGGACAGCGGCACCGGCGTGGAGTTCGTCCACCAGGGCACGGTACGTGGCTGCAGTGGTAGTTACGCTGATGATGCTGATAACGATAATACCACAGATGTTAATACTTTTACTATCACCACTAGTAATGATGATGATGATAGCCATGGTGATGATGCTGATAACGATAATACCAGAGATGTTAATACTTTTACTATCACCACTAGTAATGATGATGATGATAGCCATGGTGATGATGCTGATAACGATAATACCACAGATGTTAACACTTTTACTATCACCACTAGTAATGATGATGATGATAGCCATGGTGATGATGCTTATAACGATAAGACCAGAGATGTTAATACTTTTACTATCACCACTAGTAATGATGATGATGATAGCCATGGTGATGATGCTGATAACGATAAGACCAGAGATGTTAATACTTTTACTATCACCACTAGTAATGATGATGATGATAGCCATGGTGATGATGCTGATAACGATAATACCACAGATGTTAATACTACTACTACCACCACTAGTAATGATGATGATGATAGCCATGGTGATGATGCTTATAACGATAAGACCAGAGATGTTAATACTTTTACCATCACCACTAGTAATGATGATGATGATAGCCATGGTGATGATGCTGATAACGATAAGACCAGAGATGTTAATACTTTTACTATCACCACTAGTAATGATGATGATGATAGCCATGGTGATGATGCTGATAACGATAATACCAGAGATGTTAATACTTTTACTATCACCACTAGTAATGATGATGGTGATAGCCATGGTGATGATGATGATGATGATAGCCATGGTGATGATGATGATGATGATAGCCATGGTGATGATGATGATGATGATACTAGCACTACAGCAACTGCTACAACAAACAACAACCACTACTACTACTGATACTTCTACTGTAACTACTACTACTACTACTACAACTGCTGCTACTGTTACACCTACTTCCACTACTACTACTACTACTACTAATGATGATGATGATGATAATGGTAATAGTAATGATAATGATAACAATAGTAGTAGTAGTAGTGTAACCAGTACTAATGATAATGATGGTGATGACTACTACAACTTCCGCGCCAACAACAACTATTACTACTACTACTAATAATAATAATGATAATGGTGATGATAATAATAATAAAAATGATGATAATGAGCACCTAGAGCAGATTTCTGGATAGTGTGCTATATAAGTATCCATTATTATTATTATTATTAATGATAATAGTAATAACAATGATAACAATTATGATGATGATGATGATAATAATAGTAATACTAACACTACTAAAAGTAATACTACTGCTGCTACTACTACTACTACCACTACTATTGCAACTACTACTACTATTACTACTGATGATAATGATAATGATGATGATGATAATAATAACAATAATGGTAATGATGATGATGATGATAATGATAATAATAAATACAAATACAAATATTACTACTACTGCTAATGATAATGATGATGATGATGATAATGGTGATGATAATGGTAATAATAATATAATCATCATCATCATCATATCTAATAATAACAATGATAATGTTGATGATGATATTGTACAATTGTATCGAGCCCTTCTTTTTCAGAGGCCAAGGTGATTTACATGAAAGAAAATGTTACAATGTACATTGACCACTGTTGACCATTCACTAGAGTGTTACAATGTACATGGACCACTGTTGACCACTCTCTGGAGTATTACAATGTACATGGACCACTGTTGACCACTCTCTGCAGTGTTACAATGTACATTGACCACTGTTGACCATTCACTAGAGTGTTACAATGTACATGGACCACTGTTGACCACTCTCTGGAGTGTTACAATGTACATGGACCACTGTTGACCACTCTCTGGAGTGTTACAATGTACATGGACCACTGTTGACCACTCTCTGGAGTGTTACAATGTACATGGACCACTGTTGACCACTCACTAGAGTGTTACAATGTACATGGACCACTGTTGACCACTCACTAGAGTGTTACAATGTACATGGACCACTGTTGACCACTCTCTGGAATGTTACAATGTACATGGACCACTGTTGACCACTCTCTGGAATGTTACAATGTACATGGACCACTGTTGACCACTCTCTGGAATGTTACAATGTACATGGACCACTGTTGACCACTCTCTGGAATGTTACAATGTACATGGACCACTGTTGACCACTCTCTGGAATGTTACAATGTACATGGACCACTGTTGAC
>NC_134894.1:3340014-3352514 GCF_041734735.1 Babylonia areolata | reverse complement strand
CACGTGGCACTGCGCAGGCCCGGAAGTTGGCGATCCCAGCTGTCCCTCTGCTCCTTCCTCAACCGCAGCATGGCCCCCGCACCCTCCTCCTCCCCCACACCCAACGACAGCAGCCCCCGCCGCCCTCCCCACCCACCACCCACCACCACCACTTCCGGTCCGGCGACTGCTCGCTCCCCCGTCCTGCCCCCGGTAGTGACGTCAGCCACTGTCGTCACCAAGACTCACGTGATCCTGACGTCAAACGGAGAGCACCACGAGCTGCCGACGGTGGATTCGCCGTCCGTGATGTCCGGAAGTTCGGACTCCATCTTGAGGATGTCGCAGTCACGTGTCACCGGCCATGACTGCAACGACAACCACCGTAAAGACTGCGTGTAGCGTGACGTCAGAATAGAGGATGATGACGTAATGTTTTGTTGTTGTTGTTTGTTTGTTTGTTTTCTTTTTTCTTTTATTTGGGGGGTAAGGTGGAGGAGGGGGCGGGGATGGGGGGTGGGGGGGGGGGGTCAAGTGTTTTACTTTATCTCCACATGAACAGATTCCAGTCTGATTGTTACACAAATATAATCTATGTGCATGCACTCGAGGCCTGACCAAGTGCGTTGTGTCATGCTGCTGTCCTAGCAGGTGTGGTGTAGCGTATATGGATTTGTCCGAACGCAGTGACGTAAGCCTCCTTGAGAAACTGAAACTGAAACTTCCACATGAACAGTGCAAAGTTTGACAGTCACCACCTTGCATTGTCTGCCTTTGGTGTAGTTCGTGCTGACTGACTATGAAGATTGAAGCTGGATAACTCATTTTCCGGATGGTTTACGAAAAATCAGTGTCTGGTTTAAAGCCATGGAGGGGCAGAGGTAACCAAAGGGAAGTGAAAGTTCTCCAGCATGGGTTAACTCCATCCACAGGTATCGACATGTGTGAGTCTGGTGTAACCCTGCCCCCCTCCCCCCCAAACCCCGCCCCTGCCCTCCCCACCACCCACCTTCACCCACGTTGATTGGGGGCCTGGATTTCTGCATGCTGATGATCAGGGGGTGTATGGCTTGACAGCCAAACGTAACATGTACTGAAATGGCCTTTTGTTTTTCTGTTGGCATTGGATACATACGTGTTGTCAGTGGAGGCAGTGATGACATCACAGCATGTGAGTGGCACCAGGCGAGTGGGAGGTTTAGAGCCTGACGTCAGAGTTAAGTTGTACGACAGACGTTATGATTTCCAATACCCCAGCACTAGGCACAAGTTGATAATGATGATTATGATAATCATAATGACATGGATATTTATACAGCGCCTGTCTTCGGTCAGAGACCAAGCTCACAGCACTTTGTATACATGATGTGCTTTATATGCTGCTGCCAGATCTGTGTACCAAAGTACAGACAATAAAGTTTGTGCATTCGTGTATTCCGAGTCATTTGCACAGCATGCTGCCTGGCTGGGTAAAGCCGACTGACAGCTGCCTTTGGGCGCTCATCATTCGTTTCCTGTGTCATTCATTTAAGTGTCAGTCACATACACACACAGAGAGACATGTAACATTTCATATGTATGACCGTTTTGTTTATTTACCCCCACCATGTAGGCAGCCATACTCCTTTTTCGGGGGTGTGATTGCTGGGTATATTCTTGTTTCCATAACCCAGCGAACCCTGACATGGATCACAGGATCTATATAGAGCGTGTTCGATCTTCTGAGTGCACGTACATGCAAATAGGATTCAGGCACCAGCAGATCTGCACATAATTATGTTGACCTGGGAGATCAGAAAACAAATCTCCGTCATTTACCCACCAGGTGTGGCGGGGATCGAACCCAGGACACTCAGGGAGAATCCAGACCTCGGACCATTCCACCACCGCACCCATGAAGCTGGTACAGGTCGTTTAAAACTCTAATCAGTTAATCATAAGTCTCATGATTGTGTACAGAATAATAGTAGTATTGGCACTGGGTCTTGGATACTCTACAACATATTATTATGTTCCATTGTTGTGTGTGCAGAATCCAAACAGCATTCGCACTTGGTTTGAGACGCTCTGCTAGCATCATTATAACTTCCATTGCTTTGTGTGTAGAATCATAGTAACATTGGCACTGAGTTTGAGTTTGGTACACTGCAAAGAACATTAAGTTCCTTGAGTATCATTGGCACTGAGGGTCACTCTACCAGCAACATTGTCTGTTCCACTGTTATGTGTGCAGAATCATAGCGGCATTGGCATTAGGTCTTGGACACAGGTGATGATGGATGAAAGCGAAATATGGCGCAGAGGTGGCCCAATGGTTAATCCCCCAACTAGAAAGCCAGTGTCCCCAGAGTTCGAGTCCATCTCGGATCACCACCACCACCACCCCGGGAACGCCCACCCCACCCCCTTCCACAAGAACTTAAGGGATGGTTTGGGTGCTATTCTTTCGGATGCTATGATAAAGCAAGGTCCTGTGTGCAGCTTGCACTAAGCGCATGTAAAAGAAACCACGGCAAAATTCTGTTGAAAAATCTCCTTTGATAGGAAAGTGAATACACGTGCATTCCGTAAAACAACAACAGAGACTGAAAACATTGACGTATGCCACGGGCGGTTTTGTACTGCCGCGACATGCTCTCCCCGGACTTCCGAATTTCACTCAAAGAAATCTGTTTGGACAACAAACAAGAGAGGCAAAGCCTTCAAGACTTACTTGTGATACACTTAAAAAAATATATATATATAATCGTTAAAATGTGTTCTGTTGTTATTAAAAAGCTTCGGGTTACAAGAATAAGAAAATAAAAGTCCTAACGGCAGATTCGAACTCCGCGTATTCGGGTGAGAAGAAACTGTCTTACCCATTACACTATCGTGGCTCCTTAACTGACATCCAAAAATATATTTAAACATGCTTTTTTAAAGGGCGATAAATCGATTGCGGTCAAAACATAGACTCACTTTGTTTATACAAGTGAGTCAAAAAGTAACACAAAGCACATTTGACATTGACATTAGTGTGGAGTTTAACGACCTATCGGCGTAACGCCCTTAAGGTCAAGTTGTTCGTAGCTGTGGTCTTTCCCAAGGGGGTGTGGCGTGGTCGAAAACACAAAGCACAGCGGGTGGAAGAATAAATCAGTACTGTAGATGTGACGTAAAAAAATAGGCATGACGTCATTGTTTTAGTTTACCGCCATGTAGCATCAGAACTTGGCCAGTAAAATTATTATTTTTTGAAAATACACATTTTAATGTCGTGTCAGCGTAAAGATAAAATGACTAGAAATGGCATCATTGGGTGTGTTGTTTTTAGAACACTGACGTTGCGATGTACAACTACGACTATCGAATGTGTTGTTGCTTTGAATGTTATTGATCTTTTCTGATTAGTTTCAGGTTTCAACGTGTATATATAACATAGTCATGTAATATCACTATGTAACGTAATGTGTAAGAAAATGTGTTGCTTCAGAGCAGGTGATGCTTGTATCACAGTTTTCAGTGGTTTAAAACCAATGCTGAATTGATAGCGATCATTAAACTGCACGCGCGCATTGTGCACACATCAAAATCGCTGACTGGTTTGTTGTACACAATCCATGTAACACATGCATGCACTTATCGTGTGTGTATAACATTGTGATCTATTTCTTTAGAAAAAAAATGGATAAACTAGCATTGTAGCCCTATATATATATGTGTGTGTGTGTGTGTGTGTGTGTGTGTGTGATAACCACACCGCTTTAAATACGTGCCGCTGCACAATATAGCACTTTATAGTTCTTCTTCTTAGTATCATTATTATTGTTGTTGCTGCTGCTGTTGCTGATGTTGTTTGTATGCATACGGCCCCATAGTGATGTTTTTTTGGAATACCACTGGCTCACTTTTTTTTTCGAAAAATGTGCCATAATTGCAAGGATATTATGAAACTTCCAGGCAAATATATAAGAACAAAGCCCGTGGCTTGTGTGTGTGTGTGTGTGTGTGTGTGTGCGTGCGTGCGTGCGTGTGTGTGTTTGTGTGCCTGCGTGTGTGTGTGTGTGTGTGAATCTCCCTTCTCCATCCATAACCCCGCTGCACACCCCAGAGCCATCTGCGGAGAAAACTAAATCTACTTCTTCTTACTCGAGTTCAAGGTGACCAGGACCGTCTCTCAAGACATGATCAGTGCTTTTCTGTGTGGGTGGGGGGTGGGGGTGGGGAAGTGCACAACAGATGTGGTGTAGTGTGTATGGTTCAGTCCGCACACCTTGACACCTAGAAACTGAATCTGACAACTTATTATAATCTTTTCTTCTTCTTCTTTCTCTCTCTCATTTTTTTTTTTTTTTTTTTTTTTTTTGTTGTTGTTGTTGTTGTTGTTTGTTCGTTTGTTTTTTTTGTTTTGTTTTGTTTTAAACAAACGTGTGTTATTTCTGTAATAGGCAGTTGCCCTGCGGCGTTCTGTCGAAGGGAGATAAATCATGCAGAAAACTTTTCTTTTTCGATTTGTCATGATTGACTCCCTTAGATTACCCTCCGTCCGTGTGTCTGTCTCTCTCTCTCTCTCTCTCTCTCTCAGAAGATGGTTCGATTCAGACGTAGCAACATCCACTTGCCAATGTGTGGCGAAAATCCAGAAGATGAAAAACATTTCATATTTAACTGCAAAAGATACGAAGAATTGCGAAAAACTGTACCATTTTCAATACGACTGCAGCGCAGAGAAAAGATTTGTTCGGCATACTGATGACAGAAAATGAAGATATGATACTCTCACTAGCAAAATATGTATCCGAGGCAGTAAATATACGTAAAACGTCTACTATCGGTCCAAATACTCATCAATCAATTAAAAACTTTGTATAGACAAAAAGGAAGAGTTACATTTGGATGGTCACTGAATTTCGACAATGTATCTTTATGATGTGTTCGTATTGATATGACGTGTTTCGGTGTTACATGCTTAAATCATTATGATATGTTTTATATGTACTTTGTTATGTGTTCGTATTGATATGATGTGTGTCGATGTCACACGCTTAGATAATTATTATACGGATTATATGTACCGTGTTTCCTGTGTACTGTTCAAACCTTGGAGACGAACGACTGGGGGGGAAAAAGGCACAGTACCCGCCTGCCACATGGACTTTTTAAGCAAATGACAAAGTACCAAAGTGCCGCTTATCCCTGAGCAGTTTAGTTTACTTTGATTATGTTTTTCCTTTCTGTTACATTTTATTTGTTTTGCACCATTTTTGTTCTGATTTGTACCTGCTATGTCACTAGAGCTTTACAGCTAATGACATTAAACATTTCAGTGTTCAGTGTTCTCTCTCTCTCTCCTTCTCTCTCATTCTTTCTCTCCTTGTGTCCGCGATTCCCTAATCGCAGAAAAATTGCACCGTTTAAAATTTCATTGCAGGATTCGCAATTTCCCCAACTTCCTAGGGTAAAGATTAATGTTGTTTTGTTAATGATGATAATAATAATCATTATCATTATCATTACTATATGGCGCTAACTCCCCATGTAATGGGCGCTAAGCGCTTCACAAAAAACAATACCTATACAATAGTGCATAATAACATACCTCTGTACATGAAATAAGTAACACATATTTGTATATCTATATTCACCAAGACAATGCTACAAACTGCAGATACGAACAATCACACACACACACACACACACACACACACACACACACACACACACACACACACGCACGCACGCACGCACGCACACACACACACACACACACATACACAATATGCCTTACACACACACTCGCACGCGCACACACAGAGTAAACATCGACCCACAGGCACAGACACTGCATGAGAATTTCAGATTTCAGAAGAGAGAAAACTGAAAAGTGTGAGGTGGGTTTTAAAAATTGCTTTGAAGAAGGAAGGCGTTGTAAATGACGGCCACCCAGCGAAAGAGAGTTCCAGACAGACGGTACTTGATACTGAAAGGCCCTTTGGCCAAATGTATTTGACATGGTTTTGGGGGGACTCCAAGGAGCTATTCTACACAAGACCTGAGAGAACCGGAAGGTTTGGAAGTGTTTAGGACAGATGCTAAGTAAACTGGGAGAAATCTTTCAAAGTTGCGATAAGCTAATATGTAATTTTTTACTGAATTCTTTACTGGATGAGTAATCAGTGAAGTTGACGACAGAATAGGGTGATGTGATCCTCTTTTTGAGTTTCTGAAAACAATCCTTGCAGCGTTATTCATAAATCATCTAAAATCGTGACAATGAATCAGTGTGTGTGTGTCAGTGTGTGTGTGTGTGTGTGTGTGTGTGTGTGTGTGTGTGTGCTCTTGCGTGCGTGCATGTATGTGTGTGGGTGAGAGAGAGAGAAGGGGGGGAGAGAGAGAGAGTATGATAGTCTGTGTCAGTGTGTGTCTGTATGTCGATGTGGTGTGCTAACAGTAACGTACAGTTTGAACGCCCACTGACGCAGCAACTTCGTGCACAACGAACCCAAACCCCAAACCTGCCATTTCCTTCACATAGTGCTCATGCTTACCGCTAAGGACAGTCCCACACGTGCGCGCGCGCCTATGCAAATCAATTGTTGCCATGGCAACTGTTTATCAGTGCGTGGAAAGAACATGACATGCGGTTTTGCAACAAAAAACAACAACAAAACAAACAAACAAAAAAACAAAAAAAAGCATCGATGTGTTAACAAAAAATGGGAAAAAAAACAAATGAAAATGAAATAAAACATGAAGACCAGAGTCAAGTGTATTGATTCGTAGGATCACTGATTTGGCGTGGATCAAAAATAATACTGCGACTGGAGAAATAATTATTTCCAATTATTCTCTTTCTTAGACTTTTTTCCCTCTCATTTTACATGCGGGAATGAACTTTATCTATTGATTAACGATCTAATGGTCTCCTTGGCTTTTGGGCAGATATAAAATAATTAAGGTCAGATTTTTTTTTATCGATTCTAACAAGCTACTTCAGGGTGAGAAGGGTATAGTGGAGATTTGTCGTGATGTGAATTTTGTCCGTTTGATAAAAAAAAGGGGGGGTGGGGGGGATCTTTTAGGCAAGCAAAAACTGCAGACAGAAACACAGACACACAGACACAGATACACACACAGACACACACACAAACGAGGAAGAAAAGGTCAAATTAATTATACCCACCAATGTTCTTGAGTGCTTACAGATCCACGTTCAAACAGGCATAAAGGCATGTAATCCTCCTTTTAATTCCTTGCTGCTGATTCACTAATTGTTGTTCCAAAGCTGATTTCCTTATGACTGCAAGGGTACTCTCTCTCTCTCTCTCTCTCTCTCTCACTCCATCTCCCTCTGTCTGTCTGTCTCTCTTTCTCTCCCCTCACCCCCCACCCCCACCCCCTCTCTCTCTCTCTTTCTCTCCCTCTCCCCCCCCCCGCCCCCCACAACCCCCTTCCTCTCTCTTTCTTTCCCCCCTCTCTCTCTCTCTTTCTCCCCCCCTCTCTCTTCCCCCCTCTCCCTCTCTTTCTTTCTCTCCCCCTCTCTCCTCCCTCTCTCCCCTCTCTCTCTCCTAAGTGATCATAAGGTTCTGGGAGTCATCAACAATCTCACCTGGATTCCTCACATAACTTCCCTTTGCAAAAAGACATGCCAGAAGAACCATCAACTGTCCAAAATAAACCACTTCCTTGACCTCCACTCACGGAAATTATTTTTTCAAGCACATATCAATCTACAATAGATTACGCATCAACACTATGGGACTCCGCCAGTGCGAATACCATGAAGCCATTACTAAATCATAAACGGGGGCTCCAGCTGGTTCTCCTAAAAAAGACTTCCCCATTGGACACATATTCTCCTTCTAGTCCGTAGATTAGAGTACAACAAAGGAATAACAATGCACAAGATTATGACAGAAAATGCACCACCAACATTGATAAACAAATTCTCTGTAAATTCATCAAGGAATCCCCCAAAAGTCCAAATCCCAATCCCAAGAATTGAATTGTTCAAATTCAGTTTGGTTTACTCAGGCGCCACTCTATGGAACTCACTCCCAACAACAGTTAAACAACACCACTGCCCTACTACCTTAAAAAAAAAAACATTACCTTTCCCACATTATGACAGTGTAATGTATTGTCCACTTTGTTGATAATTATCGATTGACTCTTGGTGTGTACGGTTGCCCAGGAATCCCCACCCCCACCCCACTCCTCCACCTCATCATAATTATTATATTGCACCCCTGTTTTTGGGTGTGAATTGAAGTATTATTTCATAATATTTCATTCGTTTGTAAAGCATGATACTTCTGTTTGCTTCTTCGGTTCTTTCATTTCTTTCCATTAAATGTAGTTATATTCATGCAGTAGTTGCCACAGAGAGAGAGAGAATGTATGTGTGTGTTCTATGTGTGGGTTTTTTTTTCCTATGTCGTGTATTGATACTACGCTTGTGTCTCTGTGTGTGTGTGTGTGTGTGTGTGTGTGTGTGTTATTATTACCATGCTTATGCCTTCACGTAGTATTGTGTTCGCATCAGTGCTATGACTTAAGTAACATTGTGTAGAGCACGCAATGACATATATAATGTAGTATTGTGTAGTGTAGACCCTGTTTCAGGGCGGGGACCAAAAAAAAAGCGCGCCAGTGCTTATCTATTATCCTCGAAAATAAAGAATTTGTCTTGTCTTGTCTTGTCTTGTCTCTCTCACCTTTCCTTTAGTCTTCTGGCGTCTTTGATTTTTCCCCCAATTACCGTGTCTCTTGTGTCTTCATTTCTCCTTTTATTCTTTCTTTGCAATTTCTTCTTCTTTTTTTTCTTCTTTTGTTCGATTGGCAGACCTACCTAGATTTTGATTTTTTTTTGATTTTTTTTTTTTTAATGTACTTGTATGTTTCACCATTTCATAGATAAATCTTTATATTTTCATTCACAGTTTGAATTTCGAGTCAATTCGACACCAAACTGGAGATATGTGGGCTCAAAGTTGGTGGTTGTTAAAACCAAAACATGTATTTGTGGTCCTGATTAATTGACAATTTTGGTTGTTAGCTAGTGTTAAGTAAAAACGAACCCCTCCATTCCAGACTGTGACGAAAGCGAGTTCCCCCGAGTTACTTCCCTTTTGCAAATGGCGGCTCCCAGTGCTGGTGAATATTTGTGCTGAGTTTTATACAAAATAAATAAGTTTTGAAGTGCCTACTCGGCAGTGGGCAAAATAATGCACACTTTCTGAGAGTTTATACACTATATTTTCTTTGTTTGTTCAAACTAGAGCCATCAATTTTTGCACGGAGATAGCTGTTACTAAGCCCTTCAGTGATCATGTACTAAAATGGTAATAATCAGAGCAACATTACTTAAATGTCATCTTGTGCTGTTGTTGATTAAAATATATATATATATATATATATATATATATATATATATATATATATATATATACAAGATAGTGCGCTCCTCAACTGCATGAAATGCACAATATACACACTTTTCTTTAGTACAGGTCCCAGACAAACTAGTTTTCTATCTCTAAGCTAAAGGGTATCCTCCCAAAGTTACAAATATAAGATGTAGTGTGTACAAATAAAGCTAGACTTTTCATCACAGCATTTCGCATTTGTTTATTTTATTTTATTTTTTTTTAATTCTCAGATTTTAGCTAGGTTTGTCAATTAAACGTATTTTTATCATAAAGCATAGTACTAAACAAATAATATGACAAAATTTGATGAAAATCCAACGAATACTTTCTGAAGAACAAAAATAAACAAAAAATCAATCTAGGTAGTACTGTCCCCTTAAACTATTCAGAAAAATAAATCGTTCATCTACTATTTACCCCTCTCTCTCCCTCTGTCACACACACACACACACACACACACACACACACACACACACACGCACGCACATAAACACACACAAGCACAAACAAACACAGTCACACACACACACACAGCGTCACACACACAAACACACACATACACACACACAGAGTCATACACAGTCACACACACACACAAAGAGTCACACACACACACACACACACACACACACACACACACACCAGATCAATCAAGGAATCGATCAATCAGTAACCAAGATGGGTGGATGAGGTACAAAGCTGATCAAGATATGGCACACAGGATGTTTGCATTCAAACTGACAGGAGTCCACAGGAGCATTTCTGTTTGCTTTTTGTTGTTGTTGTTTGTTTGTTGTTTTTTTCTCTTGGTTTCGTGATACCAAAATCTTTAAATACGTGCTACTGTTTGAAAAATGCAAAAATACCCCCCAAAACAAAAACAAAATATTTACTTAAGCACACATGCTTACACCTACATTATATACATACATGTATGTGGTTTTTTGTTTTGTTTTTAATGATAACAAATAGATTGATACATGTTCATGTTTGAAACAAACATACGCCTATATACCAAAAGATCTACTTAAGCACGCGTACACTTTCATGTGATATATACATGCGTACATATGCTTTCCCGCAAACATACATGCAAGCCTACAAACATACATGAATCCCTACATACATACATACAAATATACGTAAAAACAGACACAGAGACACAGAACAGACAGACAGACATGCCAGCTTACATACGAAAAACAAACAGACGTACAGAAAGCCACAGAGCAGACAGACAAACAAAATGTGGTCCTGAAAGCTCATGAACAAAATTACCGATGTTAGGTTTCTCGAAACAAGCATGAGTGTTACACGTGTGTACTTCACACATCATCATCATTACAAAACAATGAAAATTCAAACACAATGACTTGCTTGTCATTATCATTATGTGACTATGAAAACGGTTTTCACGTCAAAATCATTGTACGGGATTTTGAAATGACATCACGAAGAAATCATATCGGCTTACACGTCATAAACATTATTCCACGACGATAATATGATTTTACCAGTTAATGTCAGTCAATGTTCTTATGTAGCAATGAAAACGGAATTCAAAATCACTGTACATAACTTTGAAATGACATACCAAAGGAATTATATACATGTAGTCATATCATGGTGAGAGGCTTACACGTCAATATCTACAGGAGTGTAAAGTCTGCGATGATTTTGACGTCACCATCGTGATTTAACTGCTAGACAATTCATGCGTCATCATCTGATGATTCATACGTGATCATTATGTAACTCTGACACAATTCATAAGTATTTGTCACTGTGGAGGAACACGCGCAAAATGCAGTCTCAAAATATATGAATTTGAGATCAACTGTGCAATATATAAAACAGAAAATGTTTCGTTGTATACGGTGCGAAAATGGATGATTTTGCATAAGTGAAGATGAACAACTCCGTTCCATGAACAACAACTCAATGGGCAAAAGCATTTCTGTTGCTACAAACCCTCTTCTTCTTCTTTTTCCTCAACTCTCCCAAGTCACTGGGGCGCCGCACAGAATTATTCACTAGATTCTTACTACTCAGTGTAAAATATGCATTTCAGTTTTTCCTCTAGTTGTGTTTATTCATTCAATTTTCAACCAATATTGACACAGTTCCTGATACTGAACACAATGATAACTAATGTCATAACAGTTCGTGACAAAATCACAACAGCAAAAACATAAAAATGGTGTATGGCCACTCGCGTTTTCGCTTTGGCCTCACGAGCCAGTTGTACCTACGCTGAGTCAAGTCTTAAGAAATCTCTTTTTGACAACAAAGTAGTGAAGCATTGGTGTTCACAGAATATTTATTGTCTCCAAACGTATGGTTTCCTGATTTCTTTTTTGTTTTCATCACGATTTAAAGACTCCTTGAAACTGAAACAGTGTGCTGTGCGAGGCATTACCCCTATGGGATGTCTCGCACACCAAACTCCATTCCGTTTTTTCTTATTGTTATTCTTTATTGTTTTCACTCTTTGTGTGTGTGTATGTGTGTGTGTGTGTGTGTGTGTGTGTGTGCGCGCGCGCGCGCGCGCGCGTGTG
The DNA here is from genome assembly GCF_041734735.1 of Babylonia areolata. Lineage (NCBI taxonomy): Eukaryota > Metazoa > Mollusca > Gastropoda > Neogastropoda > Buccinidae > Babylonia > Babylonia areolata. Next base: position 3,340,564 of record NC_134894.1, on the reverse strand, counting down.
CAGTTGTCATCACACTGTTCTTACCGCCCAGGGAGGTTCCAAACGGAAATCTCGTCCTCCCACACATTCCCTGCACTCTGTCAGGGCCACACAGCACAGACCAACAAATTCTGCTGTCAAGAGACAATGAAGTTTTCCTTGTCGACCTGCACAGTAACGTCAAAGACGAGGGCACACACACCTCCTCCACACCGGAAGGAACTAGGAAGCCAGGGAGTGGAGAGCTAGAGACGAGGGAGGGGGGAACTAGGGATTAGGGAACACGGGAATAAGGATCCAGGGACTGGGGACCTAGAGACGAGGGAGAGGGGAACTAGGGATTAGGGAACACGGAAATAAGGATCCAGAGACTGGGGATCTAAAGACGAGGGAGTGAGGAACTAGGGATTAGGGAACACGGAAATAAGGATCCAGAGACTGGGGACCTAGAGACGAGGGAGAGGGGAACTAGGGATTAGGGAACACGGAAATAAGGATCCAGAGACTGGGGATCTAAAGACGAGGGGGCGAGGTGCTAGGGATTAGGGAAAACGGGAATAATGATCCAGGG
>NC_134894.1:3327514-3335014 GCF_041734735.1 Babylonia areolata | reverse complement strand
CCCCCCCCTCACCCCTATCCCTTTCCCATCATCCCCTGTCACCCGTACTCTACCCCCCCCCCCCCTCAATCCCCCCCCCTCACCCCTATCCCTTTCCCATCATCCCCTGTCACCTCTACCCTCTCCCCCCCCCCTCACCCCTATCCCTTACCCATCATCCCCTGTCACCTCTACCCTCTCCCCCCCCTCAATCCCCCCCCCTCACCCCTATCCCTTTCCCATCATCCCCTGTCACCTCTACCCTCTCCCCCCCCTCAATCCCCCCCCCTCACCCCTATCCCTTTCCCATCATCCCCTGTCACCTCTACCCTCTCCCCCCCCCTCACCCCTATCCCTTTCCCATCATCCCCTGTCACCTCTACCCTCTCCCCCCCCTCAATCCCCCCCCCTCACCCCTATCCCTTTCCCATCATCCCCTGTCACCTCTACCCTCTCCCCCCCCCTCACCCCTATCCCTTTCCCATCATCCCCTGTCACCTCTACCCTCTCCCCCCCCTCAATCCCCCCCCCTCACCCCTATCCCTTTCCCATCATCCCCTGTCACCTCTACCCTCTCCCCCCCCCTCACCCCTATCCCTTTCCCATCATCCCCTGTCACCTCTACCCTCTCCCCCCCCTCAATCCCCCCCCCTCACCCCTATCCCTTTCCCATCATCCCCTGTCACCCGTACTCTACCCCCCCCCCCTCAATCCCCCCCCCTCACCCCTATCCCTTTCCCATCATCCCCTGTCACCTCTACCCTCTCCCCCCCCCCTCACCCCTATCCCTTTCCCATCATCCCCTGTCACCTCTACCCTCTCCCCCCCCCTCACCCCTATCCCTTTCCCATCATCCCCTGTCACCCGTACTCTACCCCCCCCCCCTCAATCCCCCCCCCTCACCCCTATCCCTTTCCCATCATCCCCTGTCACCTCTACCCTCTCCCCCCCCCTCAATCCCCCCCCCCTCACCCCTATCCCTTTCCCATCATCCCCTGTCACCCGTACTCTACCCCCCCCCCTCAATCCCCCCCCCCTCACCCCTATCCCTTTCCCATCATCCCCTGTCACCCGTACTCTACCCCCCCCCCTCAATCCCCCCCCCTCACCCCTATCCCTTTCCCATCATCCCCTGTCACCCGTACTCTAACCCCCCCCCCCTCAATCCCCCCCCCCTCACCCCTATCCCTTTCCCATCATCCCCTGTCACCCGTACTCTACCCCCCCCCCCCTCAATCCCCCCCCCTCACCCCTATCCCTTTCCCATCATCCCCTGTCACCTCTACCCTCTCCCCCCCCCCTCACCCCTATCCCTTACCCATCATCCCCTGTCACCTCTACCCTCTCCCCCCCCTCAATCCCCCCCCCTCACCCCTATCCCTTTCCCTTCATCCCCTGTCACCTCTACCCTCTCCCCCCCCTCAATCCCCCCCCCTCACCCCTATCCCTTTCCCATCATCCCCTGTCACCTCTACCCTCTCCCCCCCCTCAATCCCCCCCCCTCACCCCTATCCCTTTCCCATCATCCCCTGTCACCTCTACCCTCTCCCCCCCCCTCACCCCTATCCCTTTCCCATCATCCCCTGTCACCTCTACCCTCTCCCCCCCCTCAATCCCCCCCCCTCACCCCTATCCCTTTCCCATCATCCCCTGTCACCCGTACTCTACCCCCCCCCCTCAATCCCCCCCCCCTCACCCCTATCCCTTTCCCATCATCCCCTGTCACCTCTACCCTCTCCCCCCCCCCTCACCCCTATCCCTTTCCCATCATCCCCTGTCACCTCTACCCTCTCTCCCCCCCCCTCACCCCTATCCCTTTCCCATCATCCCCTGTCACCCGTACTCTACCCCCCCCCCCCTCAATCCCCCCCCCTCACCCCTATCCCTTTCCCATCATCCCCTGTCACCTCTACCCTCTCCCCCCCCTCAATCCCCCCCCCTCACCCCTATCCCTTTCCCATCATCCCCTGTCACCTCTACCCTCTCCCCCCCCCCTCACCCCTATCCCTTTCCCATCATCCCCTGTCACCCGTACTCTACCCCCCCCCCCTCAATCCCCCCCCCTCACCCCTATCCCTTTCCCATCATCCCCTGTCACCTCTACCCTCTCCCCCCCCCTCACCCCTATCCCTTTCCCATCATCCCCTGTCACCTCTACCCTCTCCCCCCCCCTCACCCCTATCCCTTTCCCATCATCCCCTGTCACCCGTACTCTACCCCCCCCCCCTCAATCCCCCCCTCCTCACCCCTATCCCTTTCCCATCATCCCCTGTCACCTCTACCCTCTCCCCCCCCCTCACCCCTATCCCTTTCCCATCATCCCCTGTCACCTCTACCCCCCCCCCCCCCCCAATTCCCCCCCTCACCCCTATCCCTTTCCCATCATCCCCTGTCACCCGTACTCTCAACCCCCCCTCCCCCCCCCAATTCCCCCCCCTCACCCCTATCCCTTTCCCATCATCCCCTGTCACCCGTACTCTCTACCCCCCCCCCCCCCCAATTCCCCCCCTCACCCCTATCCCTTTCCCATCATCCCCTGTCACCCGTACTCTCTACCCCCCCCCCCCCCAATTCCCCCCCTCACCCCTATCCCTTTCCCATCATCCCCTGTCACCCGTACTCTCTACCCCCCCCCCCAATCCCCCCCCTCACCCCTATCCCTTTCCCATCATCCCCTGTCACCCCTACCCTCTCCTCCCTCCCCCCCTCAATTTCCTCCTCCCCCTCACCCCTATCCCTTTCCCATCATCCCCTGTCACCCGTACTCTCTACCCCCCCCCCCCCAATTCCCCCCCTCACCCCTATCCCTTTCCCATCATCCCCTGTCACCCGTACTCTCTACCCCCCCCCCCCCCCAATCCCCCCCCCTCACCCCTATCCCTTTCCCATCATCCCCTGTCACCCCCTACCCTCTCCTCCCTCCCCCCCTCAATTTCCTCCTCCCCCTCACCCCTATCCCTTTCCCATCATCCCCTGTCACCTCTACCCTCTCCCCCCCCTCAATCTCCCCCCCCCCCACCCCTATCCCTTTCCCATCATCCCCTGTCACCTCTACCCTCTCCCCCCCCCCTCAATCTCCCCCCCCCCCTCACCCCTATCCCTTTCCCATCATCCCCTGTCACCCCTACCCTCTCCTCCCTCCCCCCCTCAATCACCCCCCCCTCACCCCTATCCCTTTCCCATCATCCCCTGTCACCCCTACCCCTCTCCTCCACCTCCACCACCACCCCTCCTCCCTTCCCCAACCACCACTTTTCCCCTCTGCACAATGTGCTTCTGGGATTCCAACAGTTGGTCTAGTTTCAGTTTCAATTTCAGTTTCTGAAGGAGGCGTCACTGCTGTCGGACAAATTCATTTATGCTACACCACATCTTCAAGGCAGATCCTTGACCAGCAGTATAACCCAAACGCGCCTAGTCAGACCTTGAGTAATATATATATATATATATATATATATATATATATATATATATATATATATATAATCGTGTACCTATCAGTGTGGATTTTTTCTACAGATTGTTGCCAAGGACACCACTTTAGTTGCCATGAGTTCTATTTCAGTGCGCCACTTGCATGCTACACACGGGACCTCGGTTTATCGTCTCATTCGAATGAGTACACGCTCACTGTGAATGTCCAGTCAAACTTGGAAGAAAGGGTGAAACCGGGATTCGAACCCTGACCATCACGGACACTCGGCAGACAGGCGTCTTAACCATTCTGCCACCTTCCTCCGCGCTGGTTTAAACACTACTTTAAATCAAAATCAAACATAGAACCGTGAATTCGACAGGACAACGAAAAAGCCTTCTGTAAACTCCTGTCTAAGTGTACATATATGTACACACTAAATATGTGACTGATGTCTCTGCAAGTGGAAGTTACTCCAGAGCTGCATAATCAACATGAACAAAAGAAAAACAAGAAGCATACGGTTGACAAATAGAAAAAAATGGAAAAGGACGCAAGCGGTGGACAGAAGAAATGGATCATCAGTGTGAGAACAGGCAACACGCAGAGTTGAGGGACAGTGCTTACTGCGTTCTGCGCGGCACGGGCTTTGGGTGATAAGGCGACATAATCACGGCATAATCACGACATAATCATGACATAATCATGGCATAATCACGACATAATCATGACATAATCACGGCATAATCACGGCATAATCATGGCATAATCACGACATAATCACGGCATAATCACGACACAATCATGACATAATCATGACATAATCATGACATAATCACGGCATAATCACGACATAATCACGACATAATCATGACATAATCACGGCATAATCACGGCATAATCACGACATAATCACGGCATAATCACGACATAATCATGACATAATCACGGCATAATCACGGCATAATCACGACATAATCATGACATAATCACGGCATAATCACGACATAATCATGACATAATCACGGCATAATCACGACATAATCACGGCATAATCACGACATAATCATGACATAATCACTGCATAATCACGACATAATCACGACATAATCACGGCATAATCACGACAATCACGACATAATCACGACATAATCACGACATAATCACGACATAATCACAACAATCACGACATAATCACGACATAATCACGGCATAATCACGACAATCACGATATAATCACGACATAATCACGACATAATCACAGCATAATCACGACATAATCACAGCATAATCACAACATAATTACAACATATTCACGACATAATCACGACATAATCACGACATAATTACAACATAATCACGACATAATCACAACATAATCACGACATAATCATGACATAATCACGACATGGTATATGCACTATATGCACTAGCAACTTCATGACAGCCGGTTATATAATCTCATCCGTGATGACCCGAAGGGTATCAATACATCTCAATATGTAAAGCGGTCAGTTTGACACCGAAGGGAATCAATACATCTCATTATGTAAAGCGGTCAGTTTGGCACCTAAGGAAGTGGTGTTAATGAGGCTTTTTTGTGTGTATAATTCTTTAGTATACAAGAATGCTGTCGGTGGCTACCTACCTACCTACCAGTCTACCTTCCTACCTGTCTACCTTGTATGTACCTACCTGCATGTCCACCTGCCTGCATATCTACTTACCTATCAGACCACCACTCAAAGTCTAGTGGAGGGGTGTGGAAGTATAAAAAATAAAATAAAATAAAATAAAATAAAAGACTCCGGTACATATGTAGGGCTGGAACTCGTGGGCACTGGCTTCCTAGTCGGGACCACAAACACAAGGTCATCGTTTTGGAGGCATTCATTATTGGAGCTTTTCGTCAAACGCTCCGTTACACCTTCACTGACCACAGTGTTTGCACAGATGACAGCCTGCTTTGATCACAATCTGTCCGCACGGGCATGCTTCGTTTGGCCAGCTGCAATGAGCAAATTCACTAACTCGGTTTTTTTTTCCCTTTCAGCTATTTTTTTCCCCCATGATGAGAGAGAGAGAGAGAGAGAGAGAGTGTGTGTGTGTGTGTGTGTGTGTATCGACCTGACCGGACATGGAAACGCATGAAGACCCAATCAAATTTACTGAGTGCAGGGATATGAGCGGGGAGGTATGTGGGGACAACCAGCTGGAATCAAATCCGATTATCCATGTGCGTGCACATTGGTTTGGGTTGCCTGTAATTTTCACGTTCTTTCCCGTTGTTTTTTTATGAATAAACAAATCTTCTCTCTCTCTCTCTCTCTCTCTCTGTGTGTGTGTGTGTGTGTGTGTGTGTGTGTGTACGGCGAACTCCAACATGGCAAACGCTCCCATGGAGGCCAAAAGAAGCGCTTCAAAGACACTCTGAAAGATTCTCTGAAGGCCTTCAACATCAGCCACGACACATGGGAGCTGAATGCAATGGACAGACAAAAGTGGCGTTCAGCTGTCCACAAAGGCGCCAAATCCTATGAGGCCAACAGAATCGCTGCAGCAGAGCAACGCACACAGGCCAGGAAAAGCAGGGCCAGCAAGTCCCCGACAGCCCCCACCATCCCCTGTCCACACTGCGTCAGAACCTTCCGGGCGCGAATTGGCATGACCACCCCCAAGATAACTACATGGTCCTCGTCGATCCCGACGGACGAACCAGATGTGTGTGTGTGTGTGTGTGTGTGTGTGTGTGTGTGTGTGTGTGTGTGTGTGTGTGTGTGTTACTTAACATCCGATTTGGTTGTTAATTAGACTGTTCTTTATTTATTCCTGCTTTTCTTTATATTTACTCTCACTCGCACAATCGCACACACATACCCGCGTGCACAAACACACACACACACACACACACACACACACACACACACTGTGATAGACAGACGGGCAGACAGACATACAGACAAACAGGCAGGCAGGAAAACATTCACATATAAACAAACAAGCAGTGGCAGATAGACTGAGACAGGGAAAACAATCAATGATGACGTGTTCTGGAACAAAAACAACACGGGCCACCTGTTAAAAAAAAAAAAAAATCAACGTCGACGAAAAAAAAAACCCATAAAAAACTGCATTAAAATCAGTCCTGTTACCATGACAGCGCTTTCGCTCAAAGATTTTCTGTTCCAGGATTTCTATTGACCTTCGTTAGGATGGAAAAGAAAGCCGAGGAAAGCACAATATGGGCACTTTTCTCTCTGTCTGTTCCTCCTTCTATCCTTCCCACCTTTCTTTCTTTCCTTCACTTCCCTCTTTGTTTTATTTTCTTTCTTTCTTCCTTTCTTTCCTTTGGCGTTGCTTTGGGTGGTTCTTTCTTTCCGGGTCGATTTCTTTTCTTTGCTCGGGTGCGGAGGAAGGTGACAACAGTAACGTTATTGGCTGGGAATGTGAACAAGTTTGGTTCAAAACCAACTCTTCGGTGGTTCGGTGGTTCGGGGGCGAGAGGGGTCTAGAGGGTGGAGGGGTAGGATGTGTGCGTGTATGTGCGTGAGTGCGTGCGAGCTTGCTTGCGCGCTTGCGTATGTGTGAGTTTAAATCGTTCAAGAATTGTTGTACGTTGGGTTTGATTTCATCTATTCCAAACTTGTAAACAAAATATTTAGGATATAACAGGGTCTCACCAGAAACTATAATCTTTTAGCATATGTTGGTAATTTCTGAAATAAATAAATAAATGAAATGTTGGTGGTAGTAGTAGTAGTAGTAGTAGTAGTAATGATGATGATGATAAAAGAACCGAGCCCTAATTCAGTTTCAGTCGAATACATTGCATACATCTTTGTATGAGATGTTCTTCTAAAAGGTCCCTCCAAAATGAATGTGAAAACTCGTAGCGCCATGGATATTGTCCCGTTGAATCTTTTGTCTTTCATTCGGTGTTGAAAAAGGAAAACCTTTCATGTCACTATTTATAATAATAATAATAATAATAATAATAATAATATATAGCGCTGAATCTTGTGCAGAGACAAATCCAAGCGCTTTCGCACCAGTCATTCGCACGCATGCATAACTCTAAAACTGTAGAAACTAAAGACAAGGAAGAG
>NC_134894.1:3292514-3325014 GCF_041734735.1 Babylonia areolata | reverse complement strand
ATAAATATATATATATATACATATATATATATATATATGTATATATAATAAACTTTCACACTAAAGCTGCTATGTGTATCAAATGAAATCAAAAGAATACAAAATTGAATAGATTTAACGAACTATCGGTAAACGCGGCTTACGGGAAAAATACACTAAAAATACTTGCATGCCAGAATAGCTATGTTCTATCACATGAACAAGGTTTAGATCTTTGACTAACTACCAATACAACAAACACTGAAGAAGTAAAATCACCTTCCATGCCATGACTGCTATACGACTGCAAACAATAAGAATGTGGACGACCAATAAGAAATCATTTTTTTGTTATTATTATCATCCACTGCTATTTAAAACAAATTAACACACAAATTATAAATGGGATTTGATGAACTACCAATAATAAAATACACGTAAATAAAATAGAATAAGATAAACCGAAACAAAACTGCCCAAACAAATGAAATCCAGAAAACCATGCATTTCAAGACCCGCTTTTAAATGAGCATAAAAAGAAGAAGAAAAAAACCTACCCATCAATGAAAACCTACAAATAAACAATAAAACAAACAAACAAACACAAAAGCAAACACTTACATGCCCCAAAACTTCTGACGCAGCAAAGAAAAAAACACGGGAGACAACAAGCTCTGGAATTTGCTGGCACCGAAGCTTAGGGCAGCAGGCCTGCACTGCGTGTTTCGCTCTCCACTGCTGACGCACTTGATCAATCAATCCATCGATCTCTGTTTCTGTCCCACTACCATCCACACGCACGCATGCGCACCCAGAAATACCTTGCACGTGCGTGAGAGAGATGACGTTTGAGTGTTCTCCGCAGTGTCAGTGTGGCAGAATTCTGGACACACACACACACACACACACACACACACACACACACACACACACACACACACACACACACACACACACACACACACACACATACACACACACACGCACACACACACACGCACACACACACGCACACACACACACACACACACACACACACGCACACACACACGCACACACACACACACACATACACACACACACACACACACACACACACACACACGCACACACACACGCACACACACACACGCACACACACACGCACACACACACACACACACATACACACACACACACACACACGCACACACACACACGCACACACACACACGCACACACACACGCACACACACACACACATACACACACACACGCACACACACACACGCACACACACACACGCACACACACATACACACACGCACACACACACCACACAGAGAGAGAGAGAGATGCGGATGTTTTCTACGTAACTGTGAAGACCATTGCCCCTCAAAACAAACACATGAACACAGAGAGACAAACAGACAGACAAAAACAGATACAGGCAGAGAGACAGAGAGATGCGTTTCTCTGACTGTTTGTCTGTCTGTATGTCTCTCTGAAGAAAACAAAACCCCAACTATCCCCCCCAAACCCCCCACCCCACCCCATCTCCACCCTACCCCCTTCTCCAGTTCAACACCCCTCACCTCCATCAAGCCCAAGTTGTATTGGAGAACGACCTAAAAGCAACAGACTGCGCACACGGGTCATGTTTGCGTGAGTGTGAGAGTACGCACCTGAGTGTTGTCTGTGAAATCGCCATGGAAACAACACTTCCCACGTGGTTTGTGTGGACAGTCTGTTGCAATGACGTCATCCCCTCAAAGGAACTACAGACGAAGGTTTGAAACATTGACGTCACTGTCACGGACAAGGTGGGTTGTGTGTCTGTGAACGCTGCCAGTTACGGTAGACCCACTCTGCCACTCATGCATCGCGTGATCCTTGTCGCGTATGAAGTCTTGGAATGCACGTGTTGCACTGGAAAGCATGACTGGAAGATAGCTGATTTTTGTGAGCTATGGAATTTTCTTTGTTTGAACTGTTTGACAGTGGAGCATGAGACTTGGCCAGGTCTACGACGGTCAGTGTGGGGTCCTATAGAGAGGGACGCTCAGTTAGACCAGTCTTATTTTGGCGACACGGGTTGTCGCAAGGAACTGTGATGCTCAGCCGGTATTTTGTCCAGAATTCATAAACCGTTGAGATATTTATTCATTTGTTTATTTAGTGTCGTTGCATTGGTAAAATTATCTTGCAATTTGTAGTATTTCTGTTGTACAACCGTCCGAAAATATACGTACCTGTATTACTAGTCGGTTTTGCTCTACACGCGTTGGTTACCTGAGTGTTTATTGTCTGACGTTACACGTGTTGTACCTGAATTTTTACTGTCTGATGTTACATTTGTTTAATCTCTCGTTTTCGTCTTAGATATTTCCTTGTCTGGAACGTTACCAGTTTACTTGAAACTGACATGTGTTTTTTTTGCTTGAGTGTTTGGTTCTTGTTCTATAATTCGGTATTACTTTCACTCTAAATTTACAATTTTGATATTACCTCACGTATTCTCAGTTTGATGTGCTAGAATTACTCAGTCTATTTCTCCCAGTTCTGAATGTGGAAACAGTGAACAAAGGTCTAGCCTACATTTGTATGGGAGATTATTTTCGGTGGATTTGTAAATTACTTCGGGAAATAGTTAAATTGGAGTTAAACCTGAATATTTTAGGTTTTGGCTGAATCAATATTTTTGTAGAAAGAGATTGGAAAACCGTTCAGTTATGTTTGGTCAGACAGCTTTACCGAGTGGGATTTAAGGGGAGTGAATGAGTCACTGTCCATGATAATGTAATGTAGTGCTAATGTGATTCCCCTTCCGCCCCGAGATGGTGGGCGGCGGTGGAATTATACCAAGATTTTTGTGGATAATTTGCTAGAACTAAGCCGCGGATTCTAGGTTTTGTCGTAGGGGGCTCCACTCTCCCTCTGTGGAGACCCGACTTCATCTATTTGTGTGGCCTTCGAACGTCGCTAGCGGGTGGACGTGATTCCCCAAGTGCTACACCAGAGTCGACCTTCCAGGACAACTGGAACAGTGTGGTGCCAGCTTCGTGTCTGTTGTTTGTGTTGAAAATATTATGAGTAAATCTTTTGTATTTGTTTATTTCGGGCTTTCGTTTTGATGAAGGTGAGAGAGAGCGTGAGAGTTGGTCATAACTTTTGTTTGAAAAGTTGCACGCGACACACTCCAATAACAAATGATAACTACAACAGTAGCAGCAGCAACAACAACGATGATGATGATGATGATGATGACGACGACAGCAACAACAACAACGACAACAACAACAAACAAACAAACAAACAAATAAACAAATAAACAAATAAATAAATAAATAGTGAATGAATGAAGAAATATAGTGTGAGTGACAAGACGCCGAAAGATCGACAAGAATAGGCAAACGAATGACTGACAGCTCCTTATTACAACAAAAACGTTGACGACGATGACGACGACGACGACAATAGCAGCAGCAGCAGCAACAGCAGCAGCAGTAGTAGTAGCAGTATCATTATCATCAATATCATCATGACACCAAACATATCTTTTTAAGCCACATAAAGAAGACTTGCGTCAAGCACAGCCTAGACGCTACCAGGACTGTATAACACAAAACATCGCCGAACGCTCAGCAAGAAACAATAGCAGATGTTTTGTAGTGTCACCATCAAACATTGAACAGTATAAGAACTCCTTCTTTATCGGAACAACAGTGAAGTGAAATCACCTGTCTGTCGATGATATCAAGTCAGCTGGCTTCAGACAGACGGCCCAGAGCCAACACCACTAGTTCTATTCCTGCGTGTTGTGTATCAAAGTGTGTGTGTGTGTGTGTGTGTGTGTGTGTGTGTGTGTGTGTGTGTGTGTTCGTTCGTTTATTTATCTATAGTCTGTTCATCTATGATGATGATATTAGACTGAATGTGTGTTTGTGTGTGCGTGCGTGTGTGTGTGTGTGTGTGTGTGTGTGTGTGTGTGTGTGTGTGTGTGTATGTGTGTGTGTGTTTGTGTGTTTAGTTTACTTTCTTTGTTGTTGCTGTTGTTTGTTTAGTTTGTTTTTGTTTAGTGTGTCTGTTTTTTGTTGTTTTTGTTGTTGTTGTTGCTTGTGTGTGTGTGTGTGAGAGAGAGAGAGAGAGAGAGAGAGGGGGGGGGGGGAGAGAGAAACAAAACAAGACAAAAAAAAGAGTGTTTTATTGAAGCAGGCCTTCAGCCCATGTCAAGGGGTGGTGGTTCACAATGGGGCCGACATGATGCCTGAACACAAATTAAACGTCACTAATCTTGTTTCTGTAACAATCCGTTGAATCGGTTCACGTCCAAGATATTTCACATATAAACAGTTCATACATAAATTATCATACAAGCTGAGAGAGAGAGTGTGTTGTTTGTGAGTATGTGTGTACATGTGCGTATGTGTGTACGTGAGTGTGACAGAGAGAGAAAGTGTGTGTGTGCATGCGTATGTGTATGAGTGGGTGTATGAGTGGGTGTATGTGTGAGCGCGAGCGTTCAATAAATCAGTCAATCATATAGACAGTTACCAGAAGATCAACGAAGAAGCGACGAGAGAAGATGCTCCTTTTTTCTATCAGTTTATTTCTGTTGGAACAATTTTCAACATGAACATGGAGTATGTTGTTTACTGAAAAGAACACAGAAATGAAGGCAAACTACATGCACATGTAAAATGTCAAGAAAATTAGCGAATTCATCATCATGGCAGTAGTTTTTTTTGTTTTTGTTTTTTGTTTGTTTGTTGTTGTTTTTTGTGTGGATTTTTTTTGTTGTTGTTGTTTTTGTTTTGTTGCTGTTGTTGTTGTTTGTTTCTTTCTTTCTTTTTTGGCTACGCGTCTGTCTGTCTGTCTGTCTGCGCGCTAACACGAACTGACGGCAAGGTTGAGTTTTTTTGGGTTTTTTTGTAATAAATATTTTGTTAGCTACGTGTACTACCGGACAGATATAGTGTCCGAGCAAACAAACAAACATACTCCGATCAGTCGTAAAAAGTCAACCAAATCCTGACTGTTATCGTCGTCTTTGTCGTTGTCAAGTCCATCACCATCATAATCGTCACCATCATCATCAACATCATTTGCTGCCTGACCTCAATCCAGTCCGCTCCAGTGCAGCAGCAGACCTCAGCCACAGACCAGGAGTGGCCCAGGCCAGGAGTCCCACTCCACTCATGTGTGGGGAAAGTCCAGACACAGAAGGGTCCTTCCTGTGCTTTTCTCTGTGACCCTCACGTTTATCGACTTGTCTCCCTTTTTGGGGGGTGGGGAGGGGTGAAGGGAGAAAGACACAGAGAGGGATAATTATTTTGTGATGAACTTTAAGTCCTGGGGTAAGAGAGAGAGAGAGAGAGAGAGAGAGAGAGAGAGAGAGAGAGAGAGAGAGAGAGAGAGAGAGAGAGAGAGAAGACAAGACAAAGACATATTTTTTATTGGCAAATAGCGTTTTACAGCTCTAGTGCCAAGGGGGATTATTCACCTTATTTTAGCAAACGACGAAAACAAAAAGTAAAACGAAAAATAAGGGGAAATAACAAGCAAATAAGTACATATTCATAAACACATAAACACTCATACATTCACACCCACAACATTAATACAACATATTCCATATTACTCATGCATAATACTAAGTAATTAATTCGAACATATGACCATCCAACTTTGCAGCTGAGCCTCTTTTTGGTTATTTACCAATCTAAATTGAGTTATGGATCTTATATTTTATTTTGCATTATGTTTCTATCATGTTAAAACTATCGTTCGGTTAATCTTTTTCTTCGAATGTTGTATGCTTCTACAATATATTTGGCGAGTGAAAATAGGATGTCTTCATTATTTGATGAAAGGATAGCTACTAGATCATGTCTTAATGCAAACGGATGTGTAAAGAATGCATAATCATTTCTAATAACACTGTATTCCTTACAATGGAAAACAAAATGATTCTTAATTTCTAAATCCTGATGACACAACTGACATACACTATCACTTTCACTATTTTGAATATGCCATACTCTGTTTGTATTAAACCCTAAGGTCCTGGATCGAAATCGAGCAAGGAAACACCGTTGCCATTTATTTGTAATTATAGAAGAGAGAGAGAGGAGATGGTCATTCTTGTGGACGATGGTGATAATTATTGTTGCGATGATGTGGACGAAACAGAGAGACAGTGTAAGGACATTTTTAATGAAGACGACGATGACGACGATGATGATGATGGTGGTGGTGGTGGTGGTGATAGTGGTGGTGGTGGTGGCAATAACATTATTATCATCATCAGTGATGATGACATATCCACACAACTCTCTACCTGAGTAGCGAAAGAAACAACATAACAAAGCAGCAAAAAGAGACAATCTACCTGAGCACCGAAAGATAGAACAGCGAGAGAGACAACCTATCTGAGCAGTGAAAGAGACAGCCTACCTGAGTAGTGAAAGAGACAACCTATCTGACCAGCGAGAGAGACAACATACCTACCTGAGCAGCGAGAGAGACAACATACATACCTGAGCAGCGAGAGAGACAACCTATCTGAGCAGTGAAAAAGACAACCTACCCGAGCAGCGAGAGAGACAACCTATCTGAGCAGTGAAAGAGACAACCTATCTGAGCAGCGAGAGAGACAGCCTACCTGAGCAGAGAAAGAGACAACCTATCTGAGCAGCGAGAGAGACAACATACCTACCTGAGCAGCGAGAGAGACAACCTATCTGAGCAGTGAAAGAGAGAACCTACCTGAGCAGTGAAAGAGACAACCTATCTGAGCAGTGAAAGAGACAACCTATCTGAGCAGTGAAAGAGAGAACCTACCTGAGCAGTGAAAGAGACAACCTATCTGAGCAGTGAAAGAGACAACCTATCTGAGCAGCGAGAGAGACAACATACCTACCTGAGCAGCGAGAGAGACAACCTATTTGAGCAGGGAAAGAGACAACCTATCTGAGCAGTGAAAGAGACAACATACATACCTGAGCAGTGAAAGAAACAACCTATCTGAGCAGTGAAAGAGACAGCCTACATGAGCAGTGAGAGAGACAACGTATCTGAGCAGTGAAAGAGACAACCTATCTGAGCAGTGAAAGAGACAACCTATCCGAGCAAGAAAAGAGATCCTGCCTGAACGGCGAAAGACAGCGAAATGAGACAGTCTACCTGAGCATGGAAAGAGAGAACAACGAAAGTGATAACTTAGCTGAGCGGCAAAAGAGAAAACGCAGCTGAGCAGCGAAAAAAAACCAGAATCTATCTGAGCAACAAAAAGACAGAACCTACCTGGTTAAGGAAGAAGAGGATACTATTGGTGGGCACGGCGGGCAGGTGGAGGGTGTAGGCCTGAAGGTCTACGGACCCTGGGGGCACGGGGCACTGCGAGCTCTTCAGGTCCGTCATGGTGCTCATCATGGTCAGCAGCTGCTGGCCCAGGTCCTTGAAGATCCCACCCCAGTTCTCGTTCACCATCGTCTCTAGGAGGGAGGGGCCCGAGCACGAGATTTCGTAGGTGCTGAGACAGGCAGTGAAACTCATTGAACCCTGTACCTGAGACAGGCAGTGAAACTCTCTGAACTCTGTACCTGAGACAAGCAGTGAAACTCTCTGAACTCTGTACCTGAGACAGGCAGTGAAACTCTCTGAACTCTGTACCTGAGACAGGCAGTGAAACTCTCTGAACTCTGTACCTGAGACAGGCAGTGAAACTCTCTGAACTCTGTACCTGAGACAGGCAGTGAAACTCATTGAACCCTGTACCTGAGACAGGCAGTGAAACTCTCTGAACTCTGTACCTGAGACAGGCAGTGAAACTCTCTGAACTCTGTACCTGAGACAGGCAGTGAAACTCTCTGAACTCTGTACCTGAGACAGGCAGTGAAACTCTCTGAACTCTGTACCTGAGACAGGCAGTGAAACTCTCTGAACTCTGTACCTGGGACAGGCAGTGAAACTCTCTGAACTCTGTACCTGAGACACGCAGTGAAACTCTCTGAACTCTGTACCTGAGACAGGCAGTGAAACTCTCTGAACCCTGTACCTGAGACAGGCAGTGAAACTCTCTGAACTCTGTACCTGAGACAGGCAGTGAAACTCTCTGAACTCTGTACCTGAGACAGGCAGTGAAACTCTCTGAACTCTGTACCTGAGACAGGCAGTGAAACTCTCTGAACTCTGTACCTGAGACAGGCAGTGAAACTCTCTGAACCCTGTACCTGAGACAGGCAGTGAAACTCTCTGAACCCTGTACCTGAGACAGGTGGTTTAAAAAGGTAAGGGTTCCTTAGCCTTTCACGGACATCGGGGTACTGGATTCATATTTACTGTGTCAGGCATCTGCCCAGCAGATGTGGTGTAGTCTATATGGGTTTTTTCCGAACGCAGTGATGCCTCCTTAAGAAACTGAATCTGAGTCAATGGCTTGTTCAATATGGCCAAATTCGCAATAATAAGCTTTAATCTACAAGCAGAGAATCACAAGACACGGCCTATGGGGGCCAGTAACGAGGGATGATAATCCACAGGGTAAAAAAAGGAACTCATGGAAGTAAATCCCAAGATTAAAAACAGGACACGGCACCATAACCTGCTGTACTCATTGGATGATGCATGATATGCTGTTATAGATTAGATAACAAATCCAAGCTCAGATGTCTTCGTTTTGGAAGTAATGGAAGAAGCATCAAAAACAGTCGTGATTAAACTTTTAACCTTTCAAACTGTATTTGCGTTTGGGGTCGGGTCGTGGTTTCCAAAACTCTCATTTATGTTCATGTTGGTCCAAATTTTACATCAGGACAATTACACTGCACTAAACAAGACTAAACAACAGTACACTGTACTACACTACACAACGCTACAATACAATACAATACAACAACGACAATAACAGCAGTTCAGTTCAGTTCAGTTCAGTTCAGTTACTCAAAAAGGCGTCACTGCGTTCGGACGAATCCATATACACTGCACCACATCTGCTAAGTAGATGCCTGACGAGCAGAGTAATCCAACGTGCAACAACAGCAACAACATAATACAAAATACCATCTACTACTTGATCAGAAACTAGTACTAAGGACACGATAACAGCAACAACAACAAACCACCAGTCCTTTACCAAGAACCAACGTTGTTGAGGCATGGCACTGGGAGGTCGAAGAGGAAGGTGTGTCGCTTGATGCTCAGGTGCAGCTCAGCGCCAGTGAAATTGAAGTTGAACCGTCCCTGCACCGTCAGGTGTATGTCTCCCGGCATCACCACCGGCATCGGGGTCACGTCGATCACCTCCATGGACACTCGGGGATCCGAACCTGGGGGGTTGTGTGTTATGTGACATAACGGGGTCGGGTGGGGTGAGATGTGATGTAGCGTTTTCTGTGACTAATTGTAATATGTAATCTGATGTAATGCGATATAAAACTGTGTGTTGTTTTGTGTTTTGATGCAGTGTGGTGCGGTGTGATGTGATTGTGAATGTAACATAATGTGAAGAAGCTCAGTGTAATGTAACACATTATATGACTCAAGTCGCACAGCAACACTGTATTACATCCCATTACATTTACTATGATTTAGTCACGCAGCAACACGTCATGTTACCTCACATTACATTCTGCGACACTGAAACGTCTCCAAAAAACACTGTGTAGCCATACTTTTAAGGCCAAAAGTCGAAACATCGATTTTTTAAACGATTTTTTTCTTCTTCTTTTTTCATACTACAGTGTGCCTGAAACTGCCTTGTATGTATTAAGCGAGAGGTCAGTGGTCGATGATGTGTGTATTTGCATGATTAAATCATCTCTGTGATTTTAACATTATGAAAACATAGTTGCATTTATGAAATGGCTCTTAACATTTTGTTAAACTTGTAAAATCGGTTTTATAGATCTACGATTTACGACTTTTAGAGAGTTTGACGAACAAATATACCGTGAATGGAGGAGTGCGTCGAGCCTCGACCAAAATCTCTAACAAAATATCTTATGAAACAAAAAGAAGGAACTGTTTATAAGCGTCAAAGCTTGCTTTGTCCCTATCCTCCTACTACTACTACTTCTACTACAATTACCACTACTACTACTACTACTACTACTGCTGCTGCTGCTACTTACCACAGTTTGACCACTGCAGATGTCCATACCTCGCGTGGACCATCCACGTGCACATCAACAGCACAACGAAAGTGGACACTGCCATTATCTCTGGGTGAAAGCAAATCAATTCATCAATTTATCAATGATTATTTCAACAAAGCAATGTCAGCGCCACTATCTGTTTTGTTGGGGGTTTTTTAAACAAAGCCATAAAAAGACCATCAACGCTGAAACGACTCGAGGAGTGCACTGAAGTCCACATCGTTTTCATCGATGTCATTGAAACGACCCGGGCAGCAACTGCTGATACCATCGCGTTGGTGCAGCGAAGCCACAGAGACTGTTTTGAGTAATCTCAACAGTCTCATGAGACATCAAATGGGAAAGAAAGCGGTTCACGGTGACAGATGTATTATATAAAATGATGTATTTCATCATAACAAATCCTGAATATGCTTTTGGCATGGATCAGTCCGAGTGTTTTTAACCATAGATTTGGAATAAGAATCAAAATGAAATGAAATGATTTAAATATAGAAATTAAATGGAATAAATGAAATTTTATATATATATATATATATATATAGAGAGAGAGAGAGAGAGAGAGAGAGAGAGAGAGAGAGAGATTGTACACGCGCATAAAATGAAGATAATCTAGAATGCATAAATAACTATGTAATGAAAACATAAGTATAAGCGTTATACTGTAACATTCAATGACGCTGTCAGCATACAACAAAAAAATGACGGAATATTGTCATTTATTCCTGAAACGAGTCCAAAGGAAGAGCTAAACAGATTAAAGCACTGCTTACCAACTGGTTGATTATATCCAAACAAGGCTTTTACAACAACCTGGAACAGTCACGGACCGCAAAGAGTTTAGTTTTACCAAAACACGCAGCAGTTTTTATCTGCTTCGAAAGTGGGTTACTGTGACTTCCGAGCTGTGAACAGACAGGTTTCGTCCCCGTTCACCCCCTCCTCCTCCCTGCCTCCTCTTTCTTTTTTCTGTTTACCCCCACGGCTTCAGCTGTCTCCTGTATTATAAAGCCAGTTCGTGTATTTATTTATTTATCTATTTACTTTCTTTTTTTTAAATAGCCTATTTGATAGTGACTGCTTATTTCAGCCCACGTCACAGTGACTGATCACCTACCGCAGGAAAGTGCCACAATGGCTGAGACCCTTTTCTGTAGACAGAACGTCCGTGAGGGTCTTGGTTCATTCCCATTCTCGACCTTTCTCCTACGTTTGACTAATATCATGTAAGACTAGTTTAGATACTACACTGCTTGCTTTGTGGTCAGTCACATATACACTGGTTAACTTATTTCATTCATCTTATCTATTCACTTGTGTATTTACATACTTATATACTTACTGTTGATTGCTGTTGTTTCTTAATCAATATGTGTGTTTGCTCACTGATGAATTGATCATTTACCATTTAATTTTATCTCTTAATCTACTCGAACGCGTGCGGGGGTAAATACACACACACACACACACACACACACACACACACACACACACACACACACACAGACGTATGTGTGTGGTGGGCGGGGGGGTATTTGTATGCATTTGTTTGTATTGTACGTTAGTGCATTTATGTTTATCTCTCTCTCTCTCTCTCTCTCTCTCTATATATATATATATATATATGTGTGTGTGTGTGTGTGTGTGTGTGTGTGTGTTCATTTATTTGTCTGCTTATCCTACAATCTTTTACTCTGTTTATTTCTTACAGGAGCAGCAATAAATTGCCTGTGTGGGGGAGGGCTGGAGTGGGTGTTGGGAGTTTCCATGTGATTTTGAGTATTGTTTTTGAAATCTTACTGATGGAGTGATAATTTGTGCAGTGATGGTGGGGCTAGGGGTAGAGAGGGGGGAGGGGAAGGGGGGGTTCCTAGAATGGGGGTGGAGGTAAGAATGGATGAGTATGTTGGTTCGAGATGGGAAGAGGAGAATAATGTGGCGTGTCTGTCTGTCTGTCTGTCTGTCCCACTTTCTCTCTTGTATTTGCCTGTCTGTCTGTCCGCCTACTCGCCGTTCTGCCTGTCTGTCTTTCCCTCTCTCTCAAAAGAAAGATTGTGGCATCGTAACGTTTCCCACTACTTTCTCTATCGATGTGTCTTTCTATCTATCGATCTGTCTGTCTATATATTTGTCTGATGAGATACCTTTCTCAAACTGAATTGAATGCTCTCTCTCTCTCTCTCTCTCTCTCTCTCTCTCTATCTATCTATCTATCTCGTGTGCATGCATGAATATATTCATTTCCTTCTATCATGATGGTGATAATAGCAGTTGTATAAGTGATACTCGTGATGGTAGTTGTCATTGTTGTATTGATTGCAACTGTCTTACGTGGATGTGATGGTAACAACAATGTGGCTTTAGTCATCCGGTTGTCGATTCTGATGACATCTGTGTGTGTGTGTGTGTGTGTGTGTGTGTGTGTGTGTGTGTGTGTGTGTGTACTTCTGCGCGATTTTGTTCTTCTCTCTTTCCCCCCTTTCCATTGAACACACGTGTGCTGTTGTAACTGATGTAGATTAGCAAGGACAGATTGGAAGAATGAGCCATGCCTAAAATCTTAATCTTTGAATGAAAAACGTTTTGAGTTCTCTCTCTCCCCGTCTCTGTGTCTCTCTCTGTGTCTGTGTGTGTGTGTGTGTCTCTCTCTGTCTGTCTGTCTCTCTCTGTCTCTCTCTTCCTCCTCCTCCTACTTTCTTCTCACGATTTAGGGAGCATCACGACATTCGTGTGTCAACGTTTTTGTTTGTTTTTGTTTTTGTTTTTTTGCTTTTTGGGTGTTTTTTTTTTTAATTTTTTTTTTATCGTTGTTACTGTTGTGGAGGGTGTTGGTGGAGGAGGGCAAGCCAGGTGCTTTTTGCTGTCGTTTTTTTTTTCTTCTTCTTTTCCATGTGCATTTCCATGATCTTTGGACTATGTGCAACCTTCATCGTTTACCATCAACAGTCAGGATAGAAACACGTTCTGTGTCGCTCCGTGCATGGATGTGGGAGAGAGACGGAAGGAGGGGCGAACGAAGAGCAGACAGAATAGGGTTTGGTTGGTCAGTATTGTATTGTACTGATATGGTGATGTGGATACTTCTGTAGCGCGTACCGCCAGTCGGAGACCAAGCTCTGAGTTTCATTTTCAGTTTCAGTAGCTCAAGGAGGCGTCACTGCGTTCGAACAAATCCATATACGCTACACCACATCTGCCAAGCAGATGCCTGACCAGCAGCGTAACCCAACGCGCTGAACGCTTTACAAACACGGGGTCATTTGCACGACAGGCTGCCAACTGGCTGCCACTGGGCGCTCATCACTGATTCGTTTCCTATGCCATTCAGTTAGACTCGGATTGCAGGTACTCACACATGCACACTCAGACAGATATATAACAGTTTACGTTTTTGACTGTTTTATATATTTACCCCGCGTTGCTACACTGAGAGTGCCACCTTTCTTTTTTCTTCTTCTTCTTCTTTTTTTTTCTTTTTCTTTTTTTTTCTTCTTTTTTTTCAGTCTTTCTTTTTTTTCCTGCCTGCAGTTATATGTGTTTTCTTATGGAAGTGGATTTTTCTACACAATTTTGCTAGGGACAACCATTTTGTAGCAGTGGGTTCTTCTACGTGCGATAAGTGCGTGCTGCACACGGGACGTCTCACCCGAATGTCCAGACCACCAGTAAAGGTCTAGGGGAGGGGGAGAGAATACTGGCGATTGTGTGCTTCGAACCGGTGCACTCAGATTCTCTCGCTTGCTTGGCGGACCTGTTACCACCAGGCCAACACTCCACATTGGTGTGTGGGGGTGGGAGTGGGGATGGGGTTGGGGGAGGGGGCCGGGGGGGCTGGATGTGTTCTGCAGGTAAACGTGTTTTTTTTATGAGAGAGAGTATGTGTGTGTGTGTGTGTGTGTGTGTGTGTGTGCGCCTTTGCGTGCAGTTGGTTGCGTGTTTATGTGGGGTGGGGCATTGCGAGCATGTATGAGTGCGTATGCATGTTTGGTTGTGGGGTGGGGAGTGGGAGTGTTACGGGAAGGGTAAGTGTGGGGGAGGGAAACCTGTTTCACATTTGTATGTATGAATGCGGGCACCTGTGCGGGTGTGCGTGCTTGCTTGCGTGCTTCATCGCGCATGTGACAGAATGTGTCTGTGTGCGCGCGTTCACGCAGCAGCAGCACAGTACAGCACCAGCACACCCATTCTGTCTGTCTGCCACACACACACACGCGCGCACACGCACGCACAGACACACATGCACGTACAGGGAGGTGACGAAGGATGGGTGGGCAAGTGTAGATCTCTCTGTCTCTGTCTCTCTCTCGGAGAAAGAAGGGAGTGGGGAGGGGAGGGAGGGAAGATGTGCGTGCGTTGTTTGTACTTACGGGTACGTGCATGTTTTGCCTGCGGGTATGTGCATGTTTTGCCTGCACGTACGTGCATGTTTTGCCTGCGGGTACGTGCATGTTTTGCCTGCGTGTATGTGCATGTTCTGCCTGCGTGCGGGTATGTGCATGTTTTGCCTGCGGGTACGTGCATGTTCTGCCTGCGTGTATGTGCATGTTCTGCCTGCGTGCGGGTATGTGCATGTTCTGCCTGCGTGCGGGTATGTGCATGTTTTGCCTGCGGGTACGTGCATGTTTCGCCTGCAGGTACGTGCATGTTTTGCCTGCACGTACGTGCATGTTTTGCCTGCGGGTACGTGCATGTTTTGCCTGTGGGTACGTACATGTTCTGCCTGCGTGTATGTGCATGTTCTGCCTGCGTGCGGGTATGTGCATGTTCTGCCTGCGTGCGGGTATGTGCATGTTTTGCCTGCAGGTACGTGCATGTTTTGCCTGCGGGTATGTGCATGTTCTGCCTGCGTGCGGGTATGTGCATGTTCTGCCTGTGCATGTTTTGCCAGTGGGTATGTGCATGTTTTGCCTGCGGGTATGTGCATGTTTTGCTTGCGAGTACGTGTATGTTTCACTCTTGGGTGTGTGTGTTTTGCTTACGAGTACACGCATATCATGCTAGAAGGTACATGCATATGTTTGTGTTTGGTGAGACAGAGAGGTGAAGGGGTGGCGAGAAATGCGTGGGCAGCTTTCTAGGCTTGTGTTCACGATTGTTTGTAACGTCACGATGTTTGAAAGGCTTCACTGCTGAATGGACATGAAAAGTACTGTCGTTGTCACTCTCTCTCTCTCTGAGAAGGAAACAGGACCCCCACCATTCCCTCCCCACCCCCCTTCCCTTTTCCCACGCCCTTGATTTAACCCGTGTAAACAACCCCTGTGTATTGCGGAACGACGTAAAATTAACAGACTGCGGATTCGGGTTATGCGTGCTTGAGGTGTGTGAGCGCGAGACTTAGTCTTGCCTTTGAAATCACCACGGCAACAAAACTTCCCACGAAAAGAATGTTGGATCTGACCGAACAGTCTGTTGCAGTGACGTCATTCCTACGAAGTCTAGACGATTGCTTAGAACACTGACGTCACAAAAAAAAGTGTCAGTGACGCAGAAAGATGACAAGGGGGAGGCTAACGAGTAAGTGACAGCTCTTTATAATGACAACAACAATAATAAACCATCAATCAACAGACAGCAAACAACTGTGCTCTGTTTTTGAGACTTTATTTATTATAAGAATTTTTAACCTGAGCATGCCGTGCGGTTATTTTCTGAACAGAAAAAAAATGAAGGTAAGCCAAAGGTACAAGTAAAATGTGAAATAAATTACCTAATCAATCATTGTAGCAGCTGCACCAGCAGTAGTAGTGGTTCTATCAATAGAAGCAGTAGCAGTTGCTATCATAATTGTTGTTGTTGCAGTAGTACCAGTAGTTATATGAATAGGGGGAGAAGTGGTATACATATTTTAGCAATTACAAAACAGTTTCGTTTTCAGTCATTTTTATCTTCGGTTTTCAGTGTTGTTTCCTGTCGACAAATGTGCGATTGTGTGTGTGTGTGTGTGTGTGTGTGTTGTGTGTGTGTGTGTGTTTGTTAACATAAGCTTGACAACTTTAAAAAAAACTACTAAATCATAAACGACTTGACAGACTTTCGATCCAACTAAAAAGAAAAGAAAAATCAACTCTGACCAGTCGTCAGTAAAATCAAAACCTCCTCCTGGTCGTTACCGTCGTCTTCAACTTCAGTCGTCTTATGTCGTTGTCGAGTCTATCAACAGCATCATCTTCTTCTCCATAATCTGGTATGTCTTGCGTCACATCTATCCAGTCCAGCTCCGGGCCTCCGCCACACAGACCGACGCAGTGCAGGGTCCCACTTCACTTCTTGTGCAGGCTGATGTTGGGGAAGTCCAGGCAGAGCAGGGTCCTTCCCGTGCTCTTGTCCTTGGCCCTCACGTTCAACGAGTAGTCTCCCTTTTTTAGGGAGGGGGTGGGTTTTGGGGGCAGGGGTGAAGAGGAGGGTGGAAAACAGAGAGTGAGCGAGCATTAATTGTGTATGATGAACGTGAATTCTGTTTAGAATGATAACAGTCGGAGAAAGAGAGAGGGAAGGAGAACAAACGAACGAACGAACTGGCATATTATGGGGATGACGATAACGATGATTGCTGCGATGATGTTTGTGGGACAGGGAGAGTTAGAGACTAATTTCATGGTGATGATCTTTCTAATGATGATTCCGATGACGACGACGTGGTGGTGGTGGTTGTAGTTTTAGGTGCCTGCTTGCTGCTGAAGAGAAAAATGACAGTGATGGCAGTGCAGTTGATGTGATGATCATACCCGCCCAGTCCCACCCACCCATCCACCCACCCGCCCAAACAGGAAAAGAAAATGGGAAACATGGCCAAAGAACCCACCTACACACCAGCCTGCCGACCGTTACAATCACCAACCACAGTACACCGCATTGCACACTGTCGAGCAGTGAGAGAGAGAACCTACCTTAGCAGTGAGAGAGAGAACCTGCCATAGCAGTGAGAGAGAGAACCTACCTGAGCAGTGAGAGAACCTACCTTAGCAGTGAGAGAGAGAACCTACCTGAGCAGTGAGAGAGAGAACCTACCTTAGCAGTGAGAGAGAGAACCTACCTGAGCAGTGAGAGAGAGAACCTACCTTTGCAGTGAGAGAGAGAACCTACCATAGCAGTGAGAGAGAGAACCTACCTTAGCAGTGAGAGAGAGAACCTACCTTAGCAGTGAGAGAGAGAACCTGCCATAGCAGTGAGAGAGAGAACCTGCCTTAGCAGTGAGAGACAGAACCTACCTTAGCAGTGAGAGAGAGAACCTACCTTAGCAGTGAGAGAGAGAACCTACCTTAGCAGTGAGAGAGAGAACCTACCTTAGCAGTGAGAGACAGAACCTGCCTGAGCAGTGAGAGAGAGAACCTACCTGAGCAGTGAGAGAGAGAACCTACCTTAGCAGTGAGAGAGAGAACCTACCTGAGCAGTGAAAGAGAGAACCTGCCATAGCAGTGAGAGAGAGAACCTACCTTAGCAGTGAGAGAGAGAACCTACCTGAGCAGTGAGAGAGAGAACCTACCTTAGCAGTGAGAGAGAGAACCTACCTTAGCAGTGAGAGAGAGAACCTACCTGAGCAGTGAGAGAGAGAACCTGCCTGAGCAGTGAGAGAGAGAACCTGCCTGAGCAGTGAGAGAGAGAACCTGCCTGAGCAGCGCAAGAGATAACATATCTGAGCATCGAAAAAACAAAACCAATCCGAGAAGCTGAAAGATAGAGCCTACTGAGCAGCGAGAGAACCTACCTGAGCAGCGAGACAACCTACCTGAGCAGTGAAAAGAGAGAACCTACCTGAGCAGCGAAAAGAGAGAACCTACCTGAGCAGCGAGACAACCTACCTGAGCAGTGAGAGAACCTACCTGAGCAGCGAAAAGAGAGAACCTACCTAAGGAGCGAGAGAACCTACCTGAGCAGCGAAAAGAGAGAACCTACCTAAGGAGCGAGAGAACCTACCTGAGCAGCAAAAGAGAGAACCTACCTGAGCAGATGAAAAAAAAACAGAAAGAAACTATCTGACAATGTCAGTGACAAATGTTTTACTGAGCTTCTTTACACCTGAGCAGAAAAAACTGATTAACAGAGAACATACCTGAGCAACGAAGAAGGGAACAGCGAAAAAGAGAACCGCCATGACGATGATAATGTTAAATGTTTTATTAAGGGTAAAATGGACTAGCTGGAAGCTTCTTTGCAACCAAACAGCAAAAGAGAAAATGTACTTGGCAATGACAATGACAAATGTTTCCATAAGAGTACAATGGACAATGAAGGATCCAAACCAGAAATCACCTCAAGGGCAGCAAAGACAGCATCATCCAGACTGAAATCTATATTGAGGAACAGCAACATCTCCGTGAAACACAAGATCTGAGCCCTGCGTGCACTAGTATAGTCCATCTTTCTGTGTGCATGCGAGACACGGACCCTCACAGTGGATTTGGAAATACTGCAAGCCATGGAAATGAAGTGTTATCTCAAAATACTGAACATCAGATACACTGGTCACATCACCGAGGAACAAGTGCACCAAACCAGCACATACGTTAAAGAAAGCTATGCTGGTATAGCCGCGTAACAAGATCCAAGACCTTGCTAAAACAGTCCTGCAAGGAACTGTTGCACGTTGAGGGAGGGAGACGGAGAGGAAGACAACAAAAAATAACAACAACAACAAAATCAACGATGCTTTGATACACAACCGACAGACCTGGAGGAATCTGGTGAACAGTTCTTGCGTCCGGTGCACAAAGTTGAAGGAGAAGAAGAAGCAGTGGCAGCAGCAGAAGGAGCAGTAGCAGAAGAAGAAGAAGAAAATGGATACGCTGAAAACTTATTCACACGTGAGAACCAACCTGGGCAATGAAGGAGAGGAAGCTGGGCACGGCAGGCAGGTGGAGGGTGTAGGCCTGAAGGTCCACGGACCCCGGGGGCACGGGGCACTGCGAGCTCTTCAGGTCCGTCATGGTGCTCATCATGGTCAGCAGCTGCTGGGCCACACCCCTGGAGATCCCCGCCCAGTTCTCCTTCACCATCGTCTCCAGGAGCGAGGCGCCCGTGCACGACATTTCGTAGGTGCTGAGACAGGCAGTGTAAATCACTGAACCCTGCGCCCGGGAACTGCTCTGACATCAAACTTCTTCCAATTTCAACAGTTTTCACGTTCCTACATATGCAGAAACCCGCAAAGAAAGGTAAGGAACTTCTACAGTATTTCCGGATGTGTCCATACTTAATTTGGAGATAAAACAGTATATTTTCAGCGTTTTTTTCTGCATCAATATGGCAAGGCTATAAGGGTAGCCCCCTAGCATTGAATGGGTTAAAAGGTGAACCCCTCGAGTGCTCCAGGAGAGAACATTCAGTCCCCTTCCAGTGTGTGAAAAAAAGTTTCCAGGATGAAAACTTCCGTCCGCGACATTTGTAGGAATTTTCCGATTGCAAAATCATTAAAATCATTTGAAATTGTTATATCAATGTATACATTTTCCCTTACGGCACCACAGCATGGCATGCACGTGTATTTCTCAGGTTTAATGATTAGATTGTAATACCAAGAGTGGGCCAAAGCAGATCGCATGCCAACATTATGTCCAGAAAAAGAATGAGAATTACACATATTTATTGGTTGACAAAAAAAAAAGCAAAAACAGACACATACAACAAAGAATCGGGAACAACAGCAAAAACACAACAACCACAACAAAAGCAGCAGCAGCAGCAACAACAACAACCACAACAAAAGCAGCAGCAGCAACAACAACAACCACTACTACAACTACAGCGACAACAATACCGTTTCCAGGATTCAATTTAGAGGAGACAATAACAACAGCAGCAACAACAACAAACAACAACAGACAACCAATCCTTTACCAGGAACCAAAGGTCGAAAGGAAACAACAAACAGCAGCAGCAGCAACAACAAACAACACAAACAGCCACCCGTTGACGAGGAACCAGTGTCGCTGATACCGACAACAACAACAACAACAATAGCAACCACAAACAACAGCATCAAACAACAAACAAACAAACAAACAAACAACATGAGGAAACGGTCATTCACGTAAAATGTCAAATGTCTGAGTGTTTATGTGTGCTTGACAGAAACTAATCTTATTGAATGACACAGGAAACGACTGGTGAGCACCCAATGGCAGCCGTTAATCGGCTCCACCCATGAAGGTAGCTTGTTGTGCAAATGACCCCGAGTTTGTAAAGCGCTTTGAGCTTGGTCTCCGACCGGGGATAGGCGCTGTGTAAGTGTATCCTTATCGTCATCAACCGCTAACAACATCAAACAACAAGCAAACAACATCAAACAACATCAAACAACATCAAACAACAAGCAAACAACATCAAACAACAAGCAAACAACGAAGAAGCGGTCCTTTACCAAGAACCAACGTTGTAGAGGCATGGCACTGGGAGGTCGAAGAGGAAGGTGTGTCGCTTGATGCTCAGGTGGAGGTCAGCGCCGGTGAAGTTGAAGTCGAACCGTCCCTGCACCGTCAGGTGTATGTCTCCCGGCATCACCACCGGCATCGGGGTCACGTCGATCGCCTGTACCGACACTCGGGGATCCGAACCTGGGCACGGTGTGTTTAGCCACATGATCACTATGTGACTGTATTTTTGTTGGTTTAAACAGTATCTTACTTGGAACTTGTCACAATGCAACACAGCTTTAGACGAACATGATAACAAGATCTTGTGTAATGTAAAGTCCTGTCCCAACACATGTACACACTAAGTATGTCTTCAATATTTTATCTGTTGTTGTCGCAGCGGATTTCTCCGTGTGAAATTCGGGCTACTATCCCCTGGGAGAACAGGTCGCTATACTGACAGCGTGACCCAGTTTTTTTCTCCACAAAGTGGATTGTTCTGCAGAATGATTATTTTGTCTGGGACAACCCGTGCCGTAGGTTCTTTTACGTGCCCCAAGTGTATACTGCAGACGGGTACCTCGGTTTATCGTTTCATAGGAATGAACAGGGTTATTGTATTGTGATGTGATCTGATGTGATGTGATGTAGCATTGTTTTGTGACTGTAACATGACTGAATCTAATGTGTTGTGTTGCGTTATGTTGTGTCGTGTTATTTTGTGTTGTGTAGTGTTGTGATGCTTTGTAATGTTATGTGATGTAATATAGCATTTGTGACTGAAACGTGACTGAATGTTGTGTCGTGTTATTTTGTGTTGTGTCGTGTTATGATGCTTTGTAATGTGATGTCATGTAATGTAGCATTTTATTTGTGACTGTAACGTGACTGAATGTTGTGTCGTGTTATGGCGTGTTGCTTTGTGTTATGAGGCTTTATAACGTGATGTGATGTGAAGCAGTGTTGCTGTGTGACAGTCATAGTGAATGTAACGTAACGTGAAGCAGTGTTGCTGTGTGACAGTCATAGTGAATGTAACGTAACGTGAAGCAGTGTTGCTGTGTGACAGTCATAGTGAATGTAACGTAACGTGAAGCAGTGTTGCTGTGTGACAGTCATAGTGAATGTAACGTAACGTGAAGCAGTGTTGCTGTGTGACAGTCATAGTGAATGTAACGTAACGTGAAGCAGTGTTGCTGTGTGACAGTCACAGTGAATGTAACGTAACGTGAAGCAGTGTTGCTGTGTGACAGTCATAGTGAATGTAACGTAACGTGAAGCAGTGTTGCTGTGTGACAGTCATAGTGAATGTAACGTAACGTGAAGCAGTGTTGCTGTGTGACAGTCATAGTGAATGTAACGTAGCGTGAAGCAGTGTTGTGTGACAGTCATAGTGAAAGTAACGTAACGTGAAGCAGTGTTGCTGTGTGAGTCACAGTGAATGTAACGTAACGTGAAGCAGTGTTGCTGTGTGACAGTCATAGTGAATGTAACGTAACGTGAAGCAGTGTTGCTGTGTGACAGTCATAGTGAATGTAACGTAACGTGAAGCAGTGTTGCTGTGTGACAGTCATAGTGAATGTAACGTAGCGTGAAGCAGTGTTGTGTGACAGTCATAGTGAATGTAACGTAACGTGAAGCAGTGTGGCTGTGTGAGTCACAGTGAATGTAACGTAACGTGAAGCAGTGTTGCTGTGTGACAGTCATAGTGAATGTAACGTAACGTGAAGCAGTGTTGCTGTGTGACAGTCATAGTGAATGTAACGTAACGTGAAGCAGTGTTGCTGTGTGACAGTCATAGTGAATGTAACGTAGCGTGAAGCAGTGTTGTGTGACAGTCATAGTGAATGTAACGTAACGTGAAGCAGTGTTGCTGTGTGACAGTCATAGTGAATGTAACGTAACGTGAAGCAGTGTTGCTGTGTGACAGTCATAGTGAATGTAACGTAACGTGAAGCAGTGTTGTTGTGTGACAGTCATAGTGAATGTAACGTAACGTGAAGCAGTGTTGCTGTGTGACAGTCATAGTGAATGTAACGTAACGTGAAGCAGTGTTGCTGTGTGACAGTCATAGTGAATGTAACGTAACGTGAAGCAGTGTTGCTGTGTGACAGTCATAGTGAATGTAACGTAACGTGATGCAGTGTTGCTGTGTGAGTCATAGTGAATGTAACGTAGCGTGAAGCAGTGCAACGTAATGTGAAATGATGTGATGTCATGTTGAACATGTGTACTGACTTGAGGCGCACAGCAACGCTACATCACATCACATCATACACAGCGACAATTCGATTCGATTCGATTAGATCATCATCTGTCACAGCTTTCAGGCCTTATGAGCCTTTCGCCTGATCAGTAGGATTAAAAAAAAGAGTGTGTGATATCTAATATTTTTCAATTGCTAAGTGTTCTGGCAGTGACAATGTGACTGGGTAGATTATTCCACAAGTTAACAGCCTTGATAGTAAAAAAAATTATTTAAAAAAATAAATAAATAAAATTAAAAAAAAACTATGTGGAAAAAAGGTTTAATGTGGTGAATGTTTTCGTATCCCCTGGTCTTTTAGAGTAAAAAGATTTATGTTGTGCTCTTATCATAATGTCCATTAAAATTTTATATGTCTCGATCATATCACCCCTTAACCTGCTATACTCCAGGCTTGGGAGTTTCAAACTACTTTGTCTCTCTTCGTATGACATGCTAGTAACCCATCCCTGTAATCTGCTTGCTATATCTGTGCACGTTTTAAGTCAAGTCAATGTTTTCTGTGTCTCTCTTCGTGTGACATGCTAGTAACCCATCCCTGTAATCTGCTTGCTATATCTGTGCACGTTTTAAGTCAAGTCAATGTTTTCTGTGTCTCTCTTCGTGTGACATGCTAGTAACCCATCCCTGTAATCTGCTTGCTATATCTGTGCACGTTTTAAGTCAAGTCAATGTTTTCTAAGTTGGGGAACCGTACTACATCACCATGTTGCACAACTGGTCTAACTAATAATTTGATTAATTTAATGACACTATTACATCTTTGTTCTTTTAAAATGGATCAAATGAGTGACTATGCCTGCTATTCAATTTGACTTTTTTTCTTTTCTTTTCTTCTTTTTTATACTGTAGCATTAATGTAATGCAGTCTAGTGTGATATTGCGTTTCTGTGTCACCGAATGTAATGCCATGTAACATTCTGTAACGTTGCAATCAGTAAATGAAATATGTACAATATAAAAGTATGTACACATGGATGTACGTACCACAGTTTGACCACTGCAGATGTCCATACCTCGCGTGGACCATCCATGTGCACATCAACAGCACAACGAAAGTGGACACTGCCATCATCTCTGGGTGAAAGCAAATCAATTCATCATTAATTTATCAATGATTATGAGTATATGGCAAAAGCGACTGAATAATTTCAGCGCAGCTGTATCAGCAATAATCTCTTTTAACTCACTCAGTACGGCCAGTCCTCTCTTCTCCTCTACACAGACCCCTCGAATGTCCAGTGGGTGTCTGAATGACCCAACCTTTAGCTTCCGTCGTCAGAATTGTGGTATTCTTTGTCAACATTCACGTCTTCAGTATAAGAGCCTTCCGCTTTCAATATTTTGATGATGGTACTTGGGGTGAAACGCTGTTAACGTCGTCTCTTTCGCCGTTCGTATGGAAAGAGTTAAACAAAGTCAAAGAAAAACAGTCTGCGCTGAAATGATATCGTAAAAAAAACAACATGGTAACCATCTCAACAGTCACGTCAAACATTCAAACATCAAACGGGGAAGACACGGGGTCCTGGTAATTATCACATCAACATAAATCCCGAGCGGTAAGCTTTTGGCATGCAGCAGTCCGCGCGTCCTTCACCGTGAAGCTGAGGACTGAAAACAGGAGGAAAGGATTATGTCAGAAGAATAAAGTCATTTTTGGTATACACACACACACACACACACACACACACACACACACACACACACGGAAAATGCATGACCACATCTGCTTTAAGAATACTAGTTATTACCTGCAGTGTGTGGATGTATGTATGAAACGATGTATGTGATATTATTTTACATTTGTATCTTCGTAATATTTGTAGGGGCTGTTGTTGGCTTTTACAGTTATGGTCCCCATGTTGTATACTTGTTTATGTTGTGATAATGCACCTGGCCAAATTTCTCCAGTTGGAGATAATAAAGTTATTCTTATCTTATCTTATCTTAAACAGACAGACAGAGACAGAGAGAGGCACAGAGAGAGAGAGAGAGAGAGAGAGAGAGAGAGACGGCAGGCAGAGACAGAGACACAGAGACAGAGACAGAGAGATCGTGTCTGTGTGTGTGTGTGTTTCAGTTTCAACGAGGTTTCAAAGCGTGTTCGGGCTGGTCCGGAAAATGCATGACCACATCTGCTTTGAAAATTGTTGTTGTTTTGAAAAGGGTTCGGAGTTGGGAAGGGGGGAAGGGGGGAAGGGGGCAGATGGTTCAATTCGCCTGTCAGGCCTTGCGTGAAAAGGGAAAAGAACCATTTAATGCTAACAGTTAAATAATAATAATACATAGTTTTTCTATGACGCGATAACCAGCACCAATGCTGCTCAAAGCGCCTTACATCATAGTTGACTATAAACATGCCTTAAAAAACATATCGACCGCTATCTGACAATTGAAAACATCCAGCGTGTTCAGATGAATGAAAAGGCACATTTAAAAGATGAATCGGATTATAAAAGCTAGGAAGTAAATAAGGCTTAGACTGAAACAAAATGCATTTCATAGAACACACACGCGCGCGCGCACACACATGTACACACACATGCACACACACGCGCACGCACGCACGCACGCACGCACACACACACACACACACACACACACTCATAGATGTCCCTCCCTTACAGACACACACACTCACACAGAGACACACAGACACACACGCTGACATTAAATATCAACTGCACTAAAAAACAGAATTGCATAAGCATTAAAATATTTCTTATTTTCTAACACAGAATTCTGTTTGGACATACTAACATGCCTACACACTTACACACGCGTACCAGAGCACTGTACTCTCACAAACACATGCACACACGCAGGCGCGCACACGCGCGCACACACACACAAACACACACACTAAAAATATCCAGATAGAAAAAATGACATCACATCTATGACCAAACTACATAAAATACACAATGCATTAAAACAGGACTACAAAAATACTAGTACAAAGATACTTGCCAACAAATATACCTTGGTTTAACCGTTCCGCCCAGAACAAAAATGCTTACGGAAAAAGTAAGTTTTCAGATCTGACTTAAAGGGATGTAGATCAGAGGCATTTCTAAGAGATGAAGGTAGAGAGTTCCACACTTAGGGAACCTGAGCTCTGAAAGACGTATTTCTAGCGCATTTCAGATTAGTCCTTGGAACTTTAAGCAGCTTTTCAGAACTGGATCTTAATGTTCTGTGCGGTTCATATGTTTCCAATACAGAGGAGAGATGTAATGGAAGAGACTTGTCAAAATGTTTGAAGGCGAGTGTTGCTAACTTATAGTGAATGCGGGACTCAATTGGATGCCAGTGTAACCGATTCAGCAGAGGTGTAACATGATCAGATTTCTTTTTGGCGAGAACCAGTCGTACAGCATGGTTCTGAATTTTCTGTAATCTGTTGATGGAGGAAGATGGTAAACCTGCAAGAATGGAATTGCAGTAATCCAGTCTGGACAGGACAAAAGAGGAAACCAACTGAGCCATATTTTTCTCTGTTATGTAGGGTCTGACTGAGGCTAGCCTTCGGAGATGAAAATTACATGAGCGACACAAGAATGAAATTTGGTCGTTCACAATCAAGGTTTGATCGAGATATACGCCCAGGTATTTGGCTGATGTTTGGAATGCTACTGAAGCAGGGACAAACATAACTGCGTCCTTTTATGCCTTAAGACGAGTTAGGTCTCCTACAGCTAAGAGTTCAGTTTTGTCTTCATTTGGCTTTAGCTTGATCTTGTCCATCCATGTTTTTACATCAGCTACACAAGCTTCCAATTCTGTAATGACTGTTTTGAAATCAGATGGTGGAGCGGCTTTTTGTAATTCTGTGTCTTGTGCATATTTATGGCAACCAAATGAGTGCATTTTGAAAATGTCAGACAACAAACGCTGAGTGTATAAAGTGAACAAGATAGGCCCTAAGACTGATCCCTGAGGGACACCAAACATAAGAGAAATGACTTTAGGTGCAATGTTTTACTTTAACCTTGAGTTGACGATTTGAAAGATATGAAGAAAACCATTTTAAAGCAGTAGATTTAATGCCAAAGGTAGTGCTAAGATGATTGACAAGAATTTGGTGGTCAATTGTATCAAATGCCGCTGACAGATCTAAAAATGCCACCACAGATGTAAGTCTTTTGTCTGTGTTTGAGAGGAGACTATCTGTGACCGAAAGAAGGGCTGTTTCTGTACTGTGGCTTTTCCGATAAACTGACTGACAAGTTTCAAGCATGCCGTTTTCATCAAGATGTTCCTGGAGCTGATGTAACACAACTTTTTCAATGATTTTAGAAATGAAAGAAAGATTAGAAACAGGTCTATAGTTCTTTAGCTGATTTGTGTCCAAATTGTGCTTTTTCAAAAGAGGGGTGACAATGGCCAATTTAAGACAATCATCAACAATGCCTGACTCTAGAGAATGATTAATAATTCTGGTGATCAAGGGGAGAAGGTCATCAAGACATTTCAAAAGGTTAGTGGGCAATGGATCAAGGTCACAGTTCTTTCTTGGAGAGTTAAGAATGAAATCTCTTACAGCTTTTTCAGAGACAAGTCTAAAACAGGTAATTAAATTTCCTTTAAAATCATTAAATCGGTCCTCTGGTGGGCTACCATCCAGTTCTTGTCGGATGTTTACAATTTTGTCATTAAAATAATTACTAAAAGCACCAGGGAGATCCTGAGGAGGAATGTTTTTTGGCAGCAACAGTTCTCTACTTTTGCCAGTGAGCTGGTTTGATACAGCATAGAGCTGTTTGGACGTGGAACACTGACTGATGGAGGTGCTGAAATGTTGACGCTTTGCAGCTGTCTGCATGTCATTCAGTTTTTTACACTCTTTGAGTCAGTTCCATCCATGAAGGATTTGATGTCAGCATGGAATACCTCAAGGTTAATCATCTTTGTGTTTCGTGATGTAACAAAACGTTTTGGTCACTTCAGTCTCTTAAAATCTTAAATGTTGGTTCTACCTTGAACGACACGTATTATTTTCCTTTTTCGCAAAAGAGCCTGCCTGTCAGGCGACTAGTCCGCACTCACTCACTCACTTTTATAACAGAAAAAATAACGTAATGATGTTGCCATAAAGACTATAACAAACAAAACTACTTTTTTTTCTTTTTTTCTTTTTTTTTTTACATTATGCTACTGAAATGATTCCAAAGAAAGATCGAGCTAAACAGCCTAAAGCACTGCTTACCAACTGTTTCGGTCCAAACAAGGATTCTGCAAACAACCTGCAATAGTCACGGACCACAAAGAGTTCGGATTGACCAAAAAAACACAGCAGTTTT
The DNA here is from genome assembly GCF_041734735.1 of Babylonia areolata. Taxonomy (NCBI): domain Eukaryota; kingdom Metazoa; phylum Mollusca; class Gastropoda; order Neogastropoda; family Buccinidae; genus Babylonia; species Babylonia areolata. The sequence continues at coordinate 3,296,975 of NC_134894.1, read as the reverse complement.
TATCTGCTTCGAAAGTGGGTTACTGTGACTTCCGAGCTGTGAACAGACAGATTTCGTCCCCGTTCACCCCCTCCTTTCCTCCCCCCCCCCCCCCCCTCCGTTATTCTGAGGATGTACACCTACCTGTCAACCTCACGGCTTCAGTTGTCCGATGTAGATATCCATTGTAAAACCTGTTCGCATAATATTTATCTATTTATTTATTTCAGTAGAGTGTTGGTGGAAGCAGCAACAGCGACAGCTGTAGTAGCAGCCTCAGCGCACTCACGGACAGCTTTCGGTGCTCGTCAATTTCTGTCAACAGCAACTGGGCTGTGCAACAGCCGTTCCTGAACTTCTGTGACCATGCAGGCAGCTCATGTTATAGTGACTGGTTATTCACTGTTCAACAATTTAGCGTAGTACAGTTGTTTTTCTTTTGTTCGTGTTGTGTGTGTCTGTGTGTGTGAGTGAGAGAGAGAGAGAGCGCAAAATGTGCGCGGGGGGTAGTGGGGTGTGAGTGCAAGTGTGTGTGTGTGTGTGTGTGTGTGTCTGTCTGTCTGTCTGTCTGTGTGTCTGTGTGAGAGAGAGAGAGAGAGAGAGCGCTAATGTGCGCGGGGGGTAGTGGGGTGTGAGTGCAAGTGTGTGTGTGTGTGAGCTGTGAATGTCGCATTGTCAGTTTGATCGGTTCAACACTGATCTTTACCGTGCAATACTGTGAGACTCAAACTGTTTATCAGTAATACATTGATGGAATACAATTTGCTTTGAGATCATTTTTCAGCATGTTTATCACCTGGCTAACTCTTTTTCTTTTTTTTAAATTTATTTTCTTGTCACAAAATAAATCTGCTTGAGGGCATTGAGGGCCCTCCAGGCACAGTAGACCCCCCCTCCACCCCCCCTCGCCCCCCACTAGTTCCTTCACTTTTCCCCCCCAACTAATGATTAATGGCATACGGATAAGGACTAATGATTAATGGCATACGGACTCATGATTAATGGCATACGGATAAGGACTAATGATTAATGGCACACGGATAAGGACTATGACTACGAAATTCTGACTAAGAGCGAGCACACACTTGCACTTGCACTTGCAAAAATGTTAACAATGGTCAAAGTTATGACCGCTGAACATTCATGGAAGAAGAAGTGACAATTTGGGAATGTTGAAGACTACAATGTAGAGGTGGACTGGTTTTTAAGGTACCAGAACCAGATCAAGTTGTCACACGTGTCTTCTTCCTCTGACATACGTCAGCATCACGACATTCGTGAGTTGTTCTCAGTTTTTTTGTTTTTTACTTCTGCTTCTTCTTCTTTTTCCCTGTTTTCGTTTGCGATTTTTTTCACGTGCATTTACATGACCTTTGGACAATGTGCAACCTACATCTATACGATCTATGATCTGTGTCGCTTTGTGTTACAGAGAGATGTGGAGGTGGGGAAGGGGGGTGGGAAGGGGGAGGGCCGCGGTGGGTGTGTGTGGGGGGGGGGGGGGGGGGGGGGCGAGAAAAAGACGACGAGGAGACGGGATGACGTTTGGTGGATAGGCAGACCTGTGTGTCGGGGGTGTGTGTGTGTGTGTGCTGTTCATGTGATTGCCGTGTGAATGTACGTGTGGGTGGGTGGGTGCGTGGGGGTGAGCATGAGGTGTCGGGGGATGGGGGAGGTTAGAAGTGTGTGGAAGGAGGTGTGTGGGGTGGCGAGACACCTTGTTTGACATGTGTGAGTGTGCGCACCTATCGAGTGTGCATGTGTGCTCACTGCGTGGGTGTGAGTGTGGGTGGGTGTGTGTGCATGCGTGCGCGCGTATTTGTGTGTGTGTGTGTGTGTGTGTGTGTGCGCGTGTGTCAGTGTATGTGTGTGTGTGTGTGTACGTGTGTGTGTGCGCGCGCGCGCAGCTGCAGCAGCACCAACAACACCACAGTACAACTCAGTGCGGCCCCACCACACACATTCTGTTTGTGTATGTGTGTGTGTGTGTGTGTGTGTGTGTGTGTGTGCCTCTGTCTCCTTCTGTCTCTCCTTCTGTCTGTCTGCCTCTCTGTCTTCCCCCCTCTCTCTCCCCCCCCCCTCTCTCTCTCCCCCCCCCCCTCTCTCTCTCTCTCTCTCTCTCTCTCCTTCTGCACGAAGAATTTTTTCTTCTCTCTTTCTCCGCTTTCCATGAAATATAATTGTGTGTGCTGTTGTGACTGATGTAGATTTGCAAGGACTGATTGGAAGAATAGGCTATGCCTAAAATCTTAATCCTTGAATAAAAACGTGCTGAGTTCTGAGTTCTCTGTCTCTGTCTGTCTGTCTGTCTGTCTCTCTCTCTCTCTCCCTCTCTCCTTCTCCCCCCCCCCCTCTCTCTCTCAAAACACCGGACTGATAAAAATTGTCGTTCGGTTCGTGATGGATGCTGACAGTTGCTATGGATACTTCAGAAATTATTCCGCAAAGGAATTTTGACAACGATTGCAAAATATTGAATCGATCATGTTTGTTTTGTTGTTGTCGTTGTTGTTGTTTTTGAGGGGTGGGTGGTTTTGTTAGGAGGAGGAATCCCTAATAATTTTGTTAATATATTTTTTTATACTTGTGTTTTTATCTCGTGTTATGAAGTGTAGGCTTATAAAAGGGTAAAGGCTGGATAGAAAACTGAAGAAGTGCACAAGTGCTTATCTATCATCCTCGACAGCCAAGCCTACGGAATAATGGGGCGTACGTCTCTCTTTCATTATGCGTGTTTGACCCAGGGAGTGGGAAACGAGCAGCAGTTTATCTCAAAAGACAAGACAAAAGTTGGTCTTCAGATACGGAAAGCAAAGATTTTTTGGTTTGTTTGTTTGTTCTTATTTCAAAGTATGTTTCAACCTGAAAACTTTCTCAGGGTCAACGCTGATGAATGACGCACAATCCTTTTCCCTAGATATCGGCTAAGGGGACTTTATTTCTAATAAGAACAAGAGAGATGGTTTCAACTCTGGAATATCCATAAAATCACTACGTTCTTTACATGGTCCATAGATCTGATGATGAAAAAACAACTGTAACCTTGATTGTGATAACGCTCGAGAGTTGAATATATATACATATACATATATACATATATATATATATATATATAATTTCTGAATTAGGGGTGTTGATATCGTTTTAAATTAGTCGTCTGGTGAAGGCACTGTAATTTGAATGTCACATTTATTGCAGAAATGCATATGGGCAGAAACAAAACAACGGTAGATGTATCTGACATTCATAAATCAGAATTTCAGTACCATTTTCGACGCAGTTACCCTAAATCTGTGCTCAGTGTTGTGTTGCTGGCGCAGATTACATGAGATCACATCATGCTGAGTCAGTGGACGGTCGTGTCAGTCGAGATCTCTGTTCCATTATACACTGAGACTGTAGGTCGTCTTTCTTTTCATCTTCTTCCCCCCCCCCCCCCCACCCCCAAGCTTTCCGAAACCATGGCAGAGATGGAGTGAGAACGGTAGGGTGAAGAGAAGGAGGAGGTGAGAGAGTGGGGGATGAGGGGGGGGAGAGTGGGAGTGTGAGGAATGAATGAATGAATGAATGGTTTATTCATTTATAGGCCATTGCCCCTTATGAAAGGGTGTCACAATTTCTTCATAGACATTGCATCGTGCATTAAAAAATGACATTCGTTCAGATAACATAAATATATCATACTTTAATTTTAAGTAATGTTTATGTCCTCACCTTAGTAATACATAATACACGTCATGAAACATATTGTAATCAATTGACATTTATACACCTAAATGATATATGATATACGCTAAATAATAACTCTTACAAGTGTGGCTAATAACACTCAGTTACGTTATACACATAGTCCGTATGTAGGCGTTACTGGATACACTAAGACATAAGAACAGATCGGAGCTTAAACGATTTATACAGATAAATTGATAGGTTTCTAATAGTTTGTTCATGTGCTGATGCCATAAGTAACGACAGTCTAAACTGACTTGGGAACTTAAAATAGTGTGTGAGGAGGAAGTGAGAGGGGGGCAGGGGGGGGGTGAGAGAGAGAGAGGGGGGTGAGGGGGGGGGGGAGAGCGGGAGTGTGAGGAGGTGAGAGAGAGAGGGGGGGTGAGAGCGGGAGTGTGAGGAGGTGAGAGAGAGAGGGGGGTGAGAGCGGGAGTGTGAGGAGGAGGTGAGAGAGGGGGGGGGGGGGTGAGAGCGGGAGTGTGAGGAGGAGGTGAGAGAGAGAGGGGGGGTGAGAGCGGGAGTGTGAGGAGGAGGTGAGAGAGAGAGAGGGGGGGGTGAGAGCGGGAGTGTGAGGAGGAGGTGAGAGAGAGGGGGGGGTGGGGGTGAGAGCGAGAGTGTGAGGAGGAGGTGAGAGAGAGAGGGGGGGGGGGTGAGAGCGAGAGTGTGAGGAGGAGGTGAGAGAGGGGGGGGGGTGAGAGCGGGAGTGTGAGGAGGAGGTGAGAGAGAGAGGGGGGGTGAGAGCGGGAGTGTGAG
>NC_134894.1:3222514-3287514 GCF_041734735.1 Babylonia areolata | reverse complement strand
ATATCAGTCTGTGTGGTTTACATCACAATGTGTGAGTGTGTGCATGTGTGTGTGTGTGTCTGTGTCTGTGTGCGTGTGTGTGCGTGTATGCGTGTGTGTGTGCGTGTATGTGTGTGTGTGTTCTAGGTAAGCCATGGATTGTGTGTGTTGTGTGTGTGTTTGTGTGTGTGTCACTATGTGTGTGTTCAAGGTAAGCCATGGATCACAGTATTGATACTGACATAAATAATCTCATTTGAAAACAAATTAGGAATAACAAAAGGTAAGGGTTTTTTTTCTCTCATTTATGAGATCTTCAAAGTGTCAAGAAAAATATGACCATTGACAATAGACTGCTGGAGAGTTCTGAGGCCATCTTGGATCTTGGGCATGCCCATCTAACTTTTATATGAAATCACAAGCAGTGCCAAAGTCGATCGACATAGACAAAAGCGGCAAACATTCGCTGTCTTCCCATTTCTTCAGTTGATAGCCTTCATTGCTGTATAACCAAACTATATACAATATTTGTACAATAAAAAAGTACAAAATATGAAGCAAACAGGCAAAGAAAAAAGCCTTTTGTTTAGCATGTTCTGTGTCTCTTGATTGCCTTGTCGCTCGAAATTTCAGGGAGCCAATCAACTTCGAGAGCACAGATCATGTGACTCACCTTTATAAGTCATGTCAACACAGAACTCTCCAATGGTCTATTGAAGGTTTGAACCTGGAAGCAAAAACCACAGGCCCATTGAATATCGGTGCCAGCTGATGGTTTCATCTGGCATCCAACTGCTGCATTACTGATACTGTACATCATTTTCATGTATTGATTATTAATATTATGCTACTGTTCAGTTAGGGTTGCACCATGCATGGCTCACTGTCTTAAGAAACAACCCATTGAAAAGTATTTTTAGATAGATTTATTATTCATCAGAAGATGGAGGTCACTTGACAGATCTCTGATATACAAATTTTGTGCTTATAACTAAGCATGATTGTGATTATGAAATATAAATTATATAAGATCTTCTGTCATCTGAAGGCAACATGATCATGGATAAATTATAATCATTAGATGAAATATAGTTTCTGTGTGAGCTGATGGAAAGACCTTGACAGTTGACTATTTTGTTGGTCAGTGGATACTTCTATAGTTCTAACCAAACCCTCAGGCAGGATCACTGAATGCCATGACAGTTATAATACTGTACTGTTGTGTATTTAAACTTCATTGTGTAGCAAAAGAAAGACAGGGAGGGAGGAGTGTGTGTGTTTGTGTGTGTGTGTGTATGTGTGTGTGAGAGAGAGAGAGAGTGTGTGTGTGTGTATGTGAGATGTTGAGAGAGAGAGAGTGTGTGTGTGTGTATGTGAGATGTTGAGAGAGAGAGGGAGAGTGTGTGTGTGTGTGTGGAGAGAGAGCTCTTTTGAGGTGAGAGATAGAGATGATCTATATTAGTATATCATAAGATGAGTGAGAGAGGAGAGAGAGAGTGTGTGTATGTGTTTGTATGTGTGTGAAACTTGTGCATCTGATTCCTAGTCCCTTTGTATGTTTTCACCCCAGATCTATGCAGTGTTAATTGATTGTATACACTATATGTATGTCTGATGTTATAAATATATATTCAGTACAGGTGTGGTCAACTCAAGGCCTCACCAGTACATTGGGTTTATGCAAAGGTCAGGCATTTGCTCCTTTATTTATTTTAAGCAGCATATATTATATGTACAGTATACACATGGATCAGTCTGCATACTTTGATAACTCCTTGAAACTGAAACTGAAATGTGTGTTCAGGCCCAGAACAAAGAGACCAAGACAATGGCTGCCCTGAAGCAGGTGGACATCAAGGAGGAGACAGACCTGGAGGATTTCTCTGTGGAGATCAACATCCTGGCAGAGTGTGTGCACCCCAACATCGTTGGTCTGCACGAGGCCTTCTTCTTTGAGGGCAAGCTGTGGGTCAGTTGCTAACGAGCTTGTCGATGATCTCTTGTGCCATGTGTGCATATTGATTAGGGATGCTGGACCTACAACCACTGATTTTGGACTGGTGGATGGGGCTTGTTTCAGATGTTCAACAGTTCATTGAGTTGTGGACAGGGATTTTTTTGTTGGGTGGATGTTGCCTTGTTGCAAATTTATGTTCATTGAGTTCATGGAGGGGTGGGGGTGGACTGGCAGTAAGTGATTTTAGGGGTTGATTGTGTCTTGTTGCACATGTTCATCAAGCTCTGATGGGGTTGGTGGGGTGGGGGTTCAACTTCAAGTAAACTGGAGAATCCATGTGACAGATCGATAATCAGTGGTTTGGGGACAGGATGTTCATTGAGTTCTGTAGCTCTAGAGGGATTCTGATGGGTGGACGTTGCCTTGTTGCAGATGTTCATTGAGTTCTGTGGTGGGGGGTGTTACCCTGTTGCAGATGTTCATTGAGTTCTGTGGCAGGGGGATGTTGTATTGTTGCAGATGTTTATTGAGTTATGTGGCTGGGGGGAGTTGCTTAGTTGCAGATGTTCATTGAGTTCTGTGGCGGGGGGTGGGGGGGGTGATGCCTTGTTGCAGATGTTCATTGAGTTCTGGTGTTGCCTTGTTGCAGATGTTCATTGAGTTCTGGTGTTGCCTTGTTGCAGATGTTCATTGAGTTCTGATGTTGCCTTGTTGCAGATGTTCATTGAGTTCTGGTGTTGCCTTGTTGCAGATGTTCATTGAGTTCTGATGTTGCCTTGTTGCAGATGTTCATTGAGTTCTGTGGCGGGGGGGCCCTGGACAGCATCATGGTGGACCTGGAGAAGGGGTTGACAGAAAACCAGATCGTCTATGTGTGTCATGAGATGTGCCGGGCCCTGGACTTCCTACACCGCCACAACATCATCCACCGCGACATCAAGGCTGGCAATGTCCTCCTCTCCACTGATGGCGCTGTCAAGCTGGGTATGTTGTTCTGCTGGGCAGTTGTAGTTCCTTTTTCCTTCCAGCTTTCCATATCTGTTTCAGTTTCTCAGGGAGGCGTCACTGCGTTTGGACAAACCCATCTGCCGGGCAGATGCCTGACCAGCAGTATAACCCAATACGCTTTGTCCAGCCTTGTGTCCTTACATATATATTTGTGTACTTATCAGAGCTGATTTCTTGTACAGAATTTTTCCAGAAGACAACGCTTTTGTTGCAATAGCCAGGCTCTTCTCATTGCACTGAGTGCATGCTATGGATTTGTTCAACATAATTGTGCTAGATGATAACACTGATGTTGCAGTGCCAGGTTCTTCAGTGCGCCAGCAGCATGCTGCATGCGGGACCTTGGTTTATCGTCTCACATGAACAACTTGATGCTCAGATCGATTTTCCAGTCAAACTAGGGAGAAAGGGTGAAACCAAGATTTGAACTCGGACCCACATGGACACTGTATTGGCAGATAAACATCTTTACCATTCTACAACCTTCCGCCCCTTTTTTTGCACAATCATCGCTCTGTTTAGGTGGCATTACTCCCTTGCCACTCGTCCCCAGTCCCTTTAGACAGGCACACCCAGGTTTGTTGCAGTCCCAGCATTGTTAATTCTGCTGGGAACTTTTTGATGTTAGGTCCAAGCCAGGGGGGCACACACCAGAGGAGACCCTGCACTGCTGTTGAGTCACTTAGGTGGTGTTCACTTGTGCCTCTTCTGATTTAAGGTACTTTGGACACCACTTACTAAGCCCCTTACTGATGACAGTGATAACTTAATGACGGAGCCAGACTGAGCGAGTGTCCCCCTCAGGCTGGGTTGGTTCTGGTGGGCACTGGTTTCAAGGCCTAACCAGACTGTTTGGTTTGTGCAAAGGTCAGGCGTCTGTTCCTTTTTTTTTTTTCAGCAGATGTGTAGTGTATATGGATCAGTCTGCATGCTTTGATGCCTTCTAGAAACTGAAACTTTGGTCCAGTGTCTTTTTTCAATTGTCTTTTTTTTTTTTGCATCATGAAATACTGATAAGTTACATACTTTGGGTTTGTTTGTGTCTGTGCATTTGTAAACTGTTGTTTGTTTTTGTGCAATGAAATAAATGTTTTGTTTTATATAGTTTGTCTTTGTTCAGATAGTTTGTTTTGTACTGTTTGTTTTTGTTGTAATTGTTTTATATTGTTTGTTTTGTTTGGATAGTTTGTACTGTTTTTGTTGTAATTGTTTTATATTGTTTGTTTTGTTTGGATAGTTTGTTTTGTGCTGTTTGTTTTTGTTGTAACTGATTTGTATTATTTGTTTTGTTGAAATAGTTGTGTATTTTTGTATTGTTTGTGTGTGTTCAAGTGATGGTGAACTTGTGCCTTGAGCCAGTAGTTGTGGCTAGACATGGCTGTTGTAGTTTGCTTGTTTGCTCTGAGCAAGGCTCTGGGTTCAAATCCCAGGAGCTGAAAACAAAAATTGATACTGTGCTGTGGATTTTACTAGCCTGATGGTGTCAGGGACTGTGCCTGATGTGTACTTGGCTAAGAAAAGAAAAGGAAAAAAAGGAATCTTCAAAAGATATTCTTTACTTTTTACTGAAGCAACATCTCAGAGATTATTTAAATTCTCTGAGCAACAGAACTCGTGCCTGTAAAACTGGACAGGTCTTGTTGACAGTACTGTATCATATCTCAGATATCTTACTAAATTTAAAAAAGGATTGCTTACCTATATATATGTGTCCATCATTTCAAACAAATAGAAACTGAAAGATCACTGTGATAACTTCAAGTGAGCAGGTGTAAAAACACAGTAAGATATGTACAGTAAAATGCTGAACGCAGCAATGCCATTGTAAACCAGGTAGTATCATTAAGCATGGATATACTCATTGTCAGTGTTTGTAAACATTCAGTAAGACTCACAGATCTGCTGTTCAGAGACAAGCAAAAATACATGCAGCTTATAAGTATTTTACATGATTTTTGTTGTTACAAAAGAACAAATCAAAATAATCCAGAAGTGAAAGAAAGTGTCTGGATGAGGAGGAATATTCTTAAATGTCTTGTCACACATACTGCTGATTCTAGATGTTTTAGCAAGTATTAGTGTTCACATTTGAAATGTTATTATTTAAGAATAAACAGATAAGTAAAGTAGGAGAGGAGGGGGTTGTATGCTGAATTGAGGGAAACAGGGGTAGATGGAGGATGGAATAAAAGTATATAGAAATGCTGCCAAAGTAAGTAACATTCATAGTACCATGCTGCCAAAGTAAGTAACATTCATAGTACCATGCTGCCAAAGTAAGTAACATTCATAGTACCATGCTGCCAAAGTAAGTAACATTCATAGTACCATGCTGCTAAAGTAAGTAACATTCATAGTACCATGCTGCCAAAGTAAGTAACATTCATAGTACCATGCTGCCAAAGTAAGTAACATTCATAGTACCATGCTGCCAAAGTAAGTAACATTCATAGTACCATGCTGCTTAAGTAACATTCATAGTACCATGCTGCCAAAGTAAGTAACATTCATAGTACCATGCTCCTAAAGTAAGTAACATTCATAGTACCATGCTGCTTAAGTAACATTCATAGTACCATGCTGCCAAAGTAAGTAACATTCATAGTACCATGCTGCCAAAGTAAGTAACATTCATAGTACCATGCTGCTAAAGTAACATTCATAGTACCATGCTGCTAAAGTAAGTAACATTCATAGTACCATGCTGCCAAAGTAAGTAACATTCATAGTACCATGCTGCTAAAGTAAGTAACATTCATAGTACCATGCTGCCAAAGTAAGTAACATTCATAGTACCATGCTGCCAAAGTAAGTAACATTCATAGTACCATGCTGCCAAAGTAAGTAACATTCATAGTACCATGCTGCCAAAGTAAGTAACATTCATAGTACCATGCTGCCAAAGTAAGTAACATTCATAGTACCATGCTGCCAAAGTAAGTAACATTCATAGTACCATGCTGCCAAAGTAAGTAACATTCATAGTACCATACTGCCAAAGTAAGTAACATTCATAGTACCATGCTGCCAAAGTAAGTAACATTCATAGTACCATGCTGCCAAAAGTAAGTAACATTCATAGTACCATGCTGCTAAAGTAAGTAACATTCATAGTACCATGCTGCCAAAGTAAGTAACATTCATAGTACCATGCTGCTAAAGTAAGTAACATTCATAGTACCATGCTGCCAAAGTAAGTAACATTCATAGTACCATGCTGCCAAAGTAAGTAACATTCATAGTACCATGCTGCTAAAGTAAGTAACATTCATAGTACCATGCTGCTTAAGTAACATTCATAGTACCATGCTGCCAAAGTAAGTAACATTCATAGTACCATGCTGCCAAAGTAAGTAACATTCATAGTACCATGCTGCTAAAGTAAGTAACATTCATAGTACCATGCTGCCAAAGTAAGTAACATTCATAGTACCATGCTGCCAAAGTAAGTAACATTCATACTACCATGCTGCTAAAGTAAGTAACAATCATAGTACCATACTGCAAAAGAAAGTAACATTCGTAGTACCATCTGTTTTGTGCAGAGTATGTCAGATGAGTCTCTTTGGGGTGTTGTTCATGAACATTAAATGATACTGGATTTGGATAATGAAGGATTAAAGTAGTGAGGGGGTTAACTCACTCCGGACGATGGAATGCTATAACGTTCCTGACGTAAGGTGTGGTTCCGGACGACAGATTTCTACAATTAAAAATTTTTCTACGTTTTCCACATGGGGTTGCATAACAATTGCAGCTACACTGGGCATTGCAAATGTGTCAAGGGTCGAATGGAAAGTTTCTTCCTGAGATTCCATAACTCTACACTTGCTGGCGAGCGGTTGACCTTCGCACCCCACACGACAAGTTAATCTGCATACATATCAAAATGGTGTTGCAGGCGATACAACTGAAAATTTTTTTTTTAGTGAACAATACCACGACAGCAGCTTTTTACTGCTGCTGAAGTGATTGAAATGCTTCAAACTTAAGGTTTCGACATCGATGAGGATGATGAAGACGTTCTGCAGTGAAAAAAGCTACCAGCAAGAAGGTACTGACAGTGACTCAGCTTCTGAGGGCTGTGAAGAGAGGGAGGGGGGTGGGCGTACACATGATGTGAGGAGAGGGATCAGTGGGTCAAGTACAGCGAGTTTCATTCAGTTACTTCATGTTTTGTATTTTTTGTGATTTTGTTTCCAAACCCTAACAAATGGGTCGTCTGTAAGGAAAAGCAAGGGAGAAAACTATTCGTCCCAAGTGAGTTACTGAAACACATCCATTACAAAGCTCATCTTGTGGTAGCTGGCTTGCAAAGTCTGACCATTCCATGCTTTCCATTTTTCAGTTGAAAGTCCCATTTGTATGTGTGTTTAGGTTTCTTGTTTGTCTTTTTGATAATTACTTTTCTACTTCTTTGCAAGACTGGAATTCTTTCTATGTATGTGCGTGTGCATGTTTATGTATCTGAGCATGTGTGTATGTGTGTGTACATTTCTTCTTCTGTGTATTTATGTTCTTGCATGTGTGCATGTGCATGTGTGTATGCGTGCGTATGTGTGCATGGGCATGCGCATCTGTGCATGCATGTGTGTGTGTATGTGTGCTTTGTGTGTGTGTGTGTGTGTGTGTGTGTGTAGCTGACTTTGGAGTGTCTGCCAAGAACACACAGACCCATCAGAAGAGGGATACCTTTATAGGAACGCCTTACTGGTAAGTGCATGAGAACATTTTCAGATGCCCTTTCATGATTATCTTACTTTAATGAAGAATGGAGATATTTGATAAAAGAGAAGAAAAACCAACAGAATTTCATCACCATCATCATCATCAGTGGAATGTTCTTCATACTGTTGTTGTTGTTGTCATATTCCTTGTTAACCACTTGGTGAAATGAGATGAGTGTGGCATGAATTTGACTTGAGGTAAATACTTTTTGTGTGTTGCTACCAGTGCTGTAATATATTTTGCTGATAAACGGAATGCGATCACTAGAGGAAGAAGTGCAAATAGATCATGGTGACAGATATCCTGACCTGTAAGTTCAGCCTCGGATCAGTGAGGTGACAGCCCTTCACTGACGAGTGTTCTGGTCAGCAGCAGTCAAGGGTTTAACAGTCTAGCTGTTCCTCCCAAGGGAGCAGGTCTGATTCACCTGTTCCTGTTTTCACCTACTCTTTGATTGTGCCACTACTCTCAGTGGCCTCTTTGACAGTTTGACTCTGTTCTCTTTTGCTTACCCACCGTTCCTGTTAAATGTCTCTCACTCTCTCTCTTGCTTTCTTTCCTCTCTCTCTCTCTCTCTAACACAAACATATAGATGCAAACACACACGCTCCCAATCCAGTTGTCTTTTAAAACACGTGCATACACGTGCTTTTGTGCATGTGTACACACAGACAGGCAGGCACACACACACTTTTACATGCACAACAACTGAATTCATTTAAGAGCTGGACATATAATTATATATGCAAAACATGACACCAGTTTAGCGGTAGGAGAATCAGGAATAGGTGAATCAGAAAGGCATCCTGCCTCACTGTGTGAGGGTTGCAGACAGTGACCAGCAAGAGGCTGGAATGGGAGTTGATTTTTTTTCAGACTTCCAGTTCTGACAGTGCTTTGTCACATCTCTTCTTGTCACATATGTTATTTGTGTGCACCCATACAGTTTTGCAGACTTCTCTACATGCATGCATTATACCAGATTAAAACACACACCCATACATTCTCTCTCTCTCTCTCTCTCTCTCTCTCTCTCTCTCTCTCTCACACACACACACACACACACACACACACACACACACACACACATACACTACTCACACACACACACACACACACACACAACGCACACACACACACACACACACACACACACACACACACACACACACACCAGTGCATCACAACACAATACAACACATCACGATTGAACATGAGTGCATACACTTGCACAAATTAACACAGGCAAGCTAACCACCACCTCCGGCACACTGCCAGCTGACTTCACAACAGAAAACATGCACACACGCACACGCACACACACACACACACACACACTCCTACATGCACACACTGTACATGCTCTGAAATATGTTTGAGCTGAACAGATGTTTGTCTTTCTGTCCACCTGTGTGTAGTGAGAGTCTATCTGTGGTGACTTCCTGTGTTCTACTTGCAGGATGGCTCCTGAAGTCATTCTGTGTGAGACGCTCAAAGACACACCCTACGATTTTAAAGCGGACATCTGGTCTTTGGGTAGGGTTCACTTTCTTCATATTTGTTGATTCTCTTGTCTCTCTCCCTCTCTCTGTCTGTCTGTCTTTCTCTCTCTGTGGTCTCTCTCTCTCTTGAACTTTCACAATGTGAAAGTTAAAATGCTGTTTGTTTGAATAATTAATTTGTTCTTTTGCCTTATCAATATCATATATGTATATGATTATCTTTTTTTTCTCCAGCATGAGTACGAATTTGGTTGAGCATTTTATTAGTAATGTGCTACTGCATTTTATTATTTGATTATGTAATTGGTTTACTTCCCATAATTTTCTTTTAGCTTTACTAATTTTGTTATTGTTTTTCTTTATTATCAATGCTATTATTGTTTCTTTTTAATAGAGAATTTGGAAGTTTTAATGTACTGTGGAAGCTTGTGCTGTGTTAAGTATTTTTTTTATGAATTTGTTTATTGAATGTTGAAACTTTGTCTTGTGGATGAAATGACTTTTTTATGTTGCCTTTTTATCAACAAATGTGCCAAGAAGTTGTCTTTTAGAGATAATTAATATTCTTGTATGTATCTAGTATGTTGTGTATTGTGTGTGGTGCAGGTATCACGCTGATAGAGTTTGCCCAGATTGAGCCTCCTAACAAGGAGATGCACCCCATGCGAGTGCTGATCAAAATCCAGAAGGCTGACCCACCCACTTTCAGCAACCCCAAAAAATGGTCAGTGAATTAGTTTGTGTTATGTGGGTGAGTGTGTCTGCTGGATAATTATGATGTGAACGGTTGGCAAGTGTGTGGATTGAGTTAGAACTCTGATTCAGTGCTTGCTTGTGTGTGTAATTCAAGTGAACAAAAATTTGGTGTGTGTGTGTGATGTGCTTGTTTGTTATCACACTTCATGTTTGTGAATGTTATATATATGTGAAATCAGAAGTCTTTGGGTTCCTTGCAGGTATTTTTTGCACAGCTTGTCCAGCATCTGGTTCAGAATCAATGGGAGAAAGGAAGTGGTTTGGTCTGGTCAAAAGCTTATGACAATTTTTTGTTAATTGATGTAATTACTGGGCTTCTAATAACACAGATATACATCTCTGACACTGTCAAAATAGAAAGGACCCCACTGTTTGCTCATCAAGAAGGTCCCTGACACGTTCTAAAATTTCTAAAGTGAACTCATAAAAAAGCTGAGAATGATGTGTCAAAGCTTCTGTCTGACACCAGGATCACATGCTGTGAAGAAGAGTTCTTTCCCTTCTCCACTGCCTGGCCTGGAAGGCGTGGCTGTCTTTTTATGTATGCAGCAATCACTCTGTTTGAAAATATATTTTTTAGCTTAATTGTAATAATGCAGAATTGAATAGAATGTGCAGCAACAGAGTGACCCTCTGAAGGTAGCCATGGACCTGTTATGGTAAAAGAATCCCTGGGAACCCAAAGATTTTTAACTCGCAGAATCCATGTGTTTATAAGCTGACAATGTTCATGGTTGATTCCAAGTGTAAAGGCTAAGGATTTTTTGTGTATTTGACTGTTTCCAACTCACTTGGCTCATATCAGAGATTGACATAAGCTTACAGTGAGTCCAACAGCACAAATTGAGAGCTGTATGATAACTGATTTTCCACTGCAATAGGAACTCTTTTACAGCTGAGTGTTTTGTGAAGGACTATGACTCTCCAACTAGGATGCAAGATAACAGGGGCTCTTAGTGCAGCAGCCTTGAGGGCTAGTGGGCCTTTAGGGACTGTACCAACACCAACTGTCCTGCAGCCCTCTTGGCTGATAGAGTGGGGATGTAACCTGGGCAAGACTCTCTCCACTATAATCAAATTCTTGCCCAGATACTGGGGACAGCAGTTACCTCCACTGCTGTTCTGATGGTCATAGTTGGACATGACAGACTTATACATATGTGGACTATTTGTTGCAGGTCCAAAGACTTCAAGGACTTTGTGACCAAGTGCCTTATTAAAGATCCCAAACAACGACCAACAGCAGCAGAACTCTTGGAGGTATACTAATGACTATTGTTTGAAAGCTTGGTGATGGTTAACTTCTGATTCTACAATCAGTATGAGAATGATGTCATTTGGCATCATCAGAGTGGTGAAAAGTGTTGTTTCTTGTTTCATTTTGCAATTTCCTGTCTTTTCTTTTTTGTTGGTTGTTGACTGATTGTCTTTCTTTTCTTGTTTGTTTTTTGTTGTTTTCAGTTGCTCTTCTGGACTGGGTTGCGTGAGCAGTCTTGTGTTCGTATATTCTTGTTTCCATAACCCACTGAACACTGACATGGATTACGGTATTTTTAAAACGCGTGTTTGATCTTCAGCATGTGCATACACACTAAGGTGGTTCAGGCACCAGCAAGTCAGCACATATGTTGACCTGGGAGAATGGAAAAATCTCCTACCCTTCATCCAGCGGGTACTGAAACCGGGATTTAACTTGGGGACACTCGGATTGAAAGTCCAGCACTTTAACCACATGTCTTCTGGAGCCGTCAAAGATGGCTGCATGTTTGTCACCACTTGATCCAGGCTTTCAGAAAGGGTATGCTTGGTGGATTAGCATAGCAGTGTGTCACTGGCTGGTCTCCCTGACAGGGAAGATTCTCTGGAAGCCCTGTGGAATTGTCATGGCATTGAGGGAAATGAGAGTTAGGTTTGCTGTTCCAGACTTGGTCCGTTATGCTTTTCTGTTCCGACGTGTGACAGTGGTTCTGTCTTGTCTCATGCCTGTGAAGGTGTAGCCGCCCTGTTGTCCTTGGCAGCATTACACTGTTTCCACATGGTTGGCCTGTAGTTGTCATAGAGTTCATTATGGTGTAGCCGCATTGTTACCACATGGTTGTCCTGTAGTTGTCACTGAATTCATTATTGTATTGCCGCATTGTTACCACATTGTAGTTGTCATAGAATTCAGTATGGTGTAGCCGCATTGTTACCACATTGTAGTTGTCAGAAATCATTATGCTGTAGCCGCATTGTTACCACATGGTTGTCCTGCAGTTGTCATAGAGTTCATTATGTTGTAGCCGCATTGTTACCACATGGTTGTCCTGTAGTTGTCATAGAATTCAGTACAGTGTCACTGCATTGTTATGTTCTGTGTAAGTTGTGGTGGCATCACTGTACTTCACATTGTTTCTGGCAGCGTGTGTGTGTGTGTGTGTGTGTGTGTGACTAACAGCACTTTGGTGTGTCTGCTACAGCATCCATTCCTGTCCAGCAAGAAAGCCTCAGACAAGACGGCCATCTGTGACCTGATCAACGAGTACAAGGCAGACGTGGTGGAGGTGATGGAAGACCTCACAGAGGAAGAAGACATCAAAGAGATGAAGGTAAGACTTTTTTTGACTCGGCAGCAATGAAGATCTTCTCTGGTGTGTGGCCCCAAACATTGATAGCACCTTGTGGACTGCTGATGCTGAGACTGAGGCAGATGGACCTGGGTGTGGCTGTGTATTGGGGACTGTAATGATTTGTGTGGGGGTAATGCCACTGATCTGATGCAGTTGATGGGACAGCAATTTTTTTTTTTTTTTTTTGAAGATGAAGATGTGGCCAGTTCTATTCTTTCTGTGTGTGTGTGTGCGTGTGTGAAGGGGTGGTGATGATGATGTTTTAATTCAACTGTTAGTCCCAGCATGAAAAGAATAATGAAGATGAATGTTTCCAATGCATGATGGTGCTGACTTACGGTGTTTTTCCAGCGTCACATGAATGAGGATGCCCAGTCAGTGGACCTGGACAACGTGTCAGGCTACAGCACTGACCAGGACTTGAGAGCCAGGGACAAGGTACGGGCACTTTTCGGTTCCACTTTCAAGGTGCCAGAGCGTGCGGACTGATCCATATATCTTCATCAGTTATGCTGTTAAAAACAACATGATAACAATGATAAGTAAATAAACAAATAAAGGCAGCAGATGCCTGATTTTTGCATTAACCCAACATGCTGATGAAGCCATGAGAGCCTCTTCTAGGTTTGTCTGGAAAAAAAACATGAACATAAACTGAAATAAAGTGATAAGACAGAATAAACAAATAAGTAAATATATTGAAATATAGTGAACTGAAAAAGAAGTCTTTTTTTGATAAGTAGCATCCTGTGTTTGAAACCACAGGTTTGTCTTCAGGGGCTGTGTCAGTTGGAAATGACAGAGGAGGGGATGGCAAGACTGAAGAGTAGTTACTGTTACACATACAAGGCTTCTCCTTCTTCTCCTTCGTTTGTGGGTTGTTCACTGGTATGGACATGAGTAGGATTTTACGTTTTTACCCCGCCATGTAGGCAGCCATACTCTGTTTTTGGGGGTGTGCATGCTGGGTATGTTCTTGTTTCTATAACCCACCAAATGCTGATATGGATTATAGTATCTTTAACGTGCTTATTTGATCTTCTGCTTGTGTATACACAGGAAGGGGGTTCAGGCACAAGCAGGTCTGCACATATGTTGACCTGGGAGATAGGTTGAAAGTCCAAATGCTTTAACCTCTCAGATATTGTTCCCGTCTACATAGAAGGCAAATGGTTGAAAAAAAAAACAAAAGAAAAATGGGCCACACCAGTCAAACCTGTGTACACCCACTTAAATGCAACTACAATACAATGCAACTCAATACAACTCTACGATACAATGTTACTTTATTAATCCTGCACAGGGAAATTTTTTATCTCTGCTCAAAGAGAGCAGACTTGTCGCCATTAGCGCTGTGGCCAAAATTATTATCATCCTTATCATCATCATCATAATTGGTATTATCATCTTCTTCTTCATCATCATTGTCATGATTTTTAGCATCATAGTCATCATTATTATTGTCAGTATTATTATCATTACTATCATCATCATGTTCATCATTATGATTGTTATTGATATTATTCTCATCACTATCATCATCATTATGAAGGTCAGTGTGGCAGGTATTGAAGTGCAACTGCACAGAACTACAGAGTGTGTGTATGTTGCTCCCTGCTGGCAGAGCGTGGAGAAGGAGCTGTCCAAACTGGCCACAGAGGGGGAGGCGGCACCAGGTCCGGAACAAGCCAAAAAAGACCCGAGCGTCTCGGAGAAAAAGGAAGAGAGCGTGTCCGAGAAGAAAGGCTCTCCGAAGAAAGGCCTGGCCCCAGCCCCTCCTGCTGGCTCAGACCAGATACCTCCGTCGCAGGCAAAGTCTGAAGTGCCGCAGGTTCCAGTGAGTTCAGGTGTGACTGCGGTGGAGGTGGCCGGCCCTGAGGTGAAGCAGAAGGCAGAGGAGAAGAAGGAGGATGACAAACTGTCGGACGAAGGTCTCGGGGCGAGTGGTGACGAGATCTCTGACGGGAGTCAGGTAATTCTGAACACGCTTCGTGTTGCTTTACTCTGTCAGGAGTGGGTGTGTGATGATGTTTTTTTTATTTATTTAATTTTGTTTTATTTATCATTGATATTTAATTATTTATCTGTATTTCATTATATTTTAAATTGTTTTATTCAGTTTAAAGGTATCTATACAGTTTTCTTTATTTATTCATTTATTTTTAATTAGACGTGTTACATAGCAGCTCACTGGTGCAATCCTGAGCAGGGCTTGCAAAGCCTGACTTGTACCCTTTGCCATCACATATGTGAGTGGTGACGTTTGTGCTGGGCTGATGGTTACGACAGATTTTGTCTCAGTGGATCAGTCTCCTTGCATTCCCTTCATATGTGGAGGAGTGGTGGCCACGTTGTGTAACGCGTCCGCCTGAGAAGAGAGAGAATCTGACCACGTTGGATCTATTCCCACTCTTGTTACTATTTTCTTCCTCTTTACTAGACTTTGACTTGTGGTCAGGACACTAATTATTCAGATGAGGTGATAAACCTAAGTCCCATTTGCAGTATGCACTCAGCGCACATTAAAGAACCCATGGCAACAAATGGATTGTCCCTGTCAAAATTCTGAAGAAAAATCTACTCTGTGTATAATGTGTATGTGTGCATGTAATTGAAGCTTGCCTGAATGACGCAGGAAACATGATTAATGCCTAAAAGTTAGCTGTCAGTCGGCTTTACCCAGGTATGCAGCCTGTTGTGCAAATGACTCAGTGTATTGTTAGTGTGGAAAAGTCTTGGAAAAATGAGAGAACTGTACCAGGGCTGGAAAAGTCTTGGGAAAATTTGTTTTGCCCTTCTGGATATGGAATAAACTTTGAATTTTAGTAAAATCTTTGACCAGTACCATTCAACAGAGAGCTTAATTCATTTGGAAATACAACAAAAAACAAACAGAAAGGGGTGAAAGTTGAACATGGAGACCAGGGCATCTGCCAGTGTCTTTTGTCAGCGGTGCAGCAGACAAAGTTTTGTCGGTTTGGCTTTGTGTTGAGTGTGGACAATTTTCAGTGTGGTGTAGTAAAGTCTGGGGAAAGTATGGAGGTTTGTTTGGTCAGTCTGGAAAAAGTATGGAAGTGTGTTTGGTCAGTCTGGAAAAAGTATGGAAGTGTGTTTGGTCAGTCTGGAAAAAGTATGGAAGTGTGTTTGGTCAGTCTGGAAAAAGTATGGAAGTGTGTTTGGTTGCTCTGGAAAAAGTAGGGAAGTTTTAAGTGTGTTTGGTCAATCTGGAAAAAGTATTAAAGTATGTTTGGTCAGTCTGGAAAAAGTATGGAAGTTTGTTTGGTCAATCTGGAAAAAAGTATAGAAGTTTGTCAGTCTGGAAAAAAGTATGCTGGTTTGCTTCATCAACCTGGAAAAAGTATGGAGTGTGGTTGCTCTGGAAAAAGTATGGAAGTTTTAAGTGTGTTTGGTCAATCTGGAAAAAGTATGGAAGTGTGTTTGGTCAGTCTGGAAAAAGTATGGAAGTGTGTTTGGTCAGTCTGGAAAAAGTATGGAAGTGTGTTTGGTCAGTCTGGAAAAAGTATGGAAGTGTGTTTGGTCAATCTGGAAAAAGTATGGAAGTGTGTTTGGTCAGTCTGGAAAAAGTATGGAAGTGTGTTTGGTCAGTCTGTGGAAACCTTGGTGCGTGTGTCCTGGCAGCTCCTCCTCTTCTTGACATCAACTGTTCCACATCCCCTGGGTCTTCTTTTCAGTTCTTGGATTCCAGATTGCAGAAGTGACAGCAAGCATTCTGCTCTTATTGTAGTGGTTAGCGTATACGCTTTAAGGCAGTTTTCATCTGGATCTGTTTTGGATTCTTGTTCAACGCCTGTGAACTCAGAACATGGTCTTGCACACCAACAGCTGAGTGAGTGAAGGTTTACCTTTCAATCTGAGGGTCCTGGGTTTGAATCACGGTTGCAGAGCTTTGGTGGAATTTTTTTTTTACTGATCTCCCAAGGTAAAAAAATAATGTGTAGACTTGCTTGTGCCTGAACCAGACCTCTCCCATGTGATGTATATACATGCAGAAGATAATACATGTATGTTTAAGATCCTGTGATGGCTGTCAGTGGTTTGTGGGTTATGGAAACAAGAATGTGCCCAGCATTAACACCCCCGAAAATGGAGCATGGTTGCCAACAAGGTGGGGCAAAATGGTCATACATGTAAAAGGCCTCGTTCACTTGTGTGTGTCTGTGCTACCTGCTGGTGTCATCTGTTTCAGATGTCTTGTGAGAGGAACATGTAGAGGGGTTTCAGGACGTTTTTGCTGATTTGTTCCCTTTGCCTCTTGGTGTCTTTCATTGGGTTTTGTTTGATGTGTGTTGGGTATGAAACAGGTGAAGCAAAACCCTGTCTGCTTTTGCACCATTGAGCTATGGTTAGAATATTCATGAAGTGTTTTTTTTATGTTCTGTTTTTTTTGGGGGGGTGGGGGTGGGGTGGGTTTTTTTTGTTTTTGTTGTTGTTTTTTTTGGTTTTTTAGATAAAACTGACCCAGATTTAGCTATTGTTTTCAAGACTGATGTAAAGATATATTCTGTTATGTGCAAGTATATGAGTGTGTACCTCTGTGTGTGTGTGTGTGTGTGTGTGTGTGTGTGTGTGTGTAAAGATATATTCTGTTGTGTCCAAATATGTGAGTGTGTACTTCTGTGTTTGTCACTTTGTGTGTGTGTTTATGTGTGTGTGTGTGTGTTAGAGAGAGAGAGAGATTCAGATTCAGATTATTTATTCATTAATAGGCCTAGGCCCCTTATGAAGGGGTAAGTGACAATATATAAGTAATAACAAACAAAATGAAAAATATAACCAACCATAATAAGTACACATATTACATTAACGCTGCAATGAATTACAGCATCTTAAGATGTCACGATATCCCGAAATTTAAATGCCTGGTGTAAAAACAGTGCCAGATTCCATATATCAGCATGTCTCATAGAGAGAGAGAGAGTGTGTGTGTGTGTGTGTGTGTGTGAGAGAGAGAGAGAGAGAGAGTGTGTGTGTGTGTGTGTGAGAGAGAGAGAGAGGGAAAAAGAGCTGAATGTTTTGTTGTCTTGTATTGACTATAGTTGTGCTGCATCACACTGTCTTGGTTACATAACGTAGTAATGCATTGTATCGCAGTGGACTTGCCTTAACTATTTTTTTGCTGCCCTTTAAAAAGTAAAAATTTATAATATTTTTGCTTTACATTTCAAAAGTTTATGCTGATGCATCGTACAGACATTGCTTTTGTGTTTCCTAGCAGCATAGACCTAGCAGGAGATCAAGCTCCCCTCCAAAGAGAATTATCCAAAGATCGGTAAAGGATGATTTGACAACATATTATCTTCTGCCATCTCTGTCATGTAACTTTCTCTTTCAGTACATCTAGTTCATATTAACACAAAAACTGAGGATTACAGGTGATGCCTGTCCAGGTGATATGGCTAACCTTTGTCTGATTCTTTTTTCTAATATTGTTTCCTTAAAATCACTGCTCTCACTAATGAATACATTCCTCAGATTAACTTGACACATGTTTTCATAGTAATGGGTGAATGACTAAAACAAAGGAAATTTTTAACATTCAGTTGTCATAGTTTCTTCTTTTTTTTTTCCAAATAATTGATCATTTTCTAACAGAAAAGCTCAGATATACACAGGTAGGTTATATTCATTCACTTGCACATAGAGTATGGTTTATCCTGTCAGTTTTTGTGTTATCAAGACATCTGTCTGCTGCAGTTGCTTTTGTAGAAATGTTAGTGTCCCCTGATGTGTCCAGCAGTCATCAGAATTGTCTGCAGAAGAGATTCTATCAAAAAAAAATTTTTTTTTGTCCAAAAACTACCAAGAAAGATTATTCTAGAACTTTGGAGGGTAACTCATGGATCAGTGATAAACATATTACAGTTCTGATGTGTCTGCATGTGACATTTTCATAAGCCCACCTTTTTCATAAGCACCATTGGCTAAACACAGCTTTATGCATTACTCTGATGTCTGAAAGCAGCCTTTGTGGCCATGAGTTGCTTTTTTCCCCTTCATGTACATGATCTTGAAAGGATGTGTTTTATGTGAGATCTGGTAGACCTGCACCCAGACCACCAAGGAATGGGCAGGTAGTACAAATAGTTCCCCCCAACACACACACGCACCCCCTCCCCCCAAACCCTAGCCTTACCCCCATCCCTCTTCAGCAGTTGACAGTCTGGAATCTGCAGAATAGTTTGGTAATGGTTTTTTTTTTCTATGGACAATTCTGATGCCTGTGGTTCACCCAGCTGGAGTTCTTTGTAGCTGACTGTTGAGTCAGTATCATGAGACAAACATATACACTGGGCTGTCTTTGGCACAGTCAAACCTGTCACAAAAAGCGTTGCTCCTGTTTAGATGGAAAGTAGTATACAATAACATAAATGAGGATTATAGATATTGTGTGAGATTTGCTTTTGTATGATCAAAAAAGAGGAGTTGATAAGAGAATAATGTCAGAAACATTTATCAGTACTTTTTTATGTAAAAAAACAACAACAACAAAAACAAAAAAACCCCAAAAAAACCCAACCTTTGACAAAGCCACACTATGAATTGACATTGAGTTCAAATCCACTGGAGCGTAGACATTGTGTGGAGTCACAGTGTTTACATTTGATTCATGAAATTCTGTTGTATTATTCAGAACTTGAGTGTCACATTGAAGTGTCTTGGTTTTTTTCAATGGTTTATTCATGGTGTTTTCTGATGCCACGTTCCTTCAAAAAAAGAAAATCCAGCCATAGTGTTGAACAGTTGAACATATAGCTCCAAAAATTACATGAAGGCATTCAGTTTGGGTTGCAGTGCGCTATTGATCTGTTGGCAGATGCTCAGTCTACAAACGTATTTGGAACATTAGATTTATTCTGATATATGCATAAAGTGTCTGAAAAGTTCTTTGGCTGATACAGGCTGTTGCCTGGGAAAAAAAGTGCTGCAGCAAGGACATGGGATTGCTTTGTGACAGATTTGACCGTGTCAGTGCTCTTGTAGATGCTCTTGTATTTGCAGATCTATAACTTCTCTTTGCTGCTTGTGTTTAAGTTGTGGGCTGCAAGTTGGGGGACATAATAGTGCTTCTCCTTTGCCTCTCTCTGCTCCCCCCCCTCCCTTCATCCCCATTACCCACTTCCACCCTCCTCTCCATGTCTCTGTCTTTCTCTTGCCTTGTCTGTCTGTCTGTCTGCCCATTCCTCTTTCTCCACCCCCACTCTTGTCTTGCTGCACACAGAACGAAAGCCCCAGCAAGGCCGACAAGGGGAAGGAGGAAAAAGAAAACCAGGTCAGGGCGGAAGACGAGAAGAAGAGAGAGGAGGAGAAGAAGGAGGAAGCAGCACGGATGACGTCTGTGGCAGAAGAACTCCTGGAGGAGATCACAGAGGACGTTCTGACCTGCGCCACCATGAACCCCTCCATCCCCGCTGTCGTCTTTGAGGTGGTCACAGAGTATGTCAGCACAGGAAGTGAGGAGAAGAGTCCTGAAGAAGTGAAGGAGGAACGTGCTCAGACTGTGCCAGGCCCCACGGAGAGGGGAGACATGCCTGAGAGGAGACCCAGGGGGAGGAAGGAGAGTCTGGAGGTGCAGGAGGTGACGGTGCAGGTCAAGGAGAGACTGGAGGAGATTAAAGTGGAGGAGAGGAAAGAGGAGGAGATTAAAGTGGAGGAGAGGAAAGAGGAGAAGAGGAAAACAGAGCCCTATGTATCGGTCATCACCTTCGGAGGTAAAGCCGTCCCCGAGTCAGGCATGATGGTCATCAACGGCCACGCCCAGGTGGTGCCGGAGTCGCTGAAAGAGGCAGGAAGGGGGACAACAGCCGCGGCCACCATGCCACCACCACCACCCCCAGCCCCAGCAGTCACTCCATACACCCTCCCACCCTCCCAGAAACCCACCGTCATCCCGCAGACAGATCTGGACACGGTGGAGGTGGGCCAGAACCACGAGGGGTCAGGGTCAGGGTCGGGGTCGCAGGACGGGAGGGGTTCGAACCTCGATGACAAGGCGTCAGACTCAGCCAGCATCAACACCATGGACAGTCTGGACCGGGAACTGGACGCTGAGCCCAGCGCTGGCTCCATCGTCGCTCAGCAACAACCACCACCCCAGCAGCAACAACACCGACGCATCCGGCCCAGAAACGTAAGGGTTGTGTGTGTGTGTGTGTGTCTGCTTTTTGGTGGGTGGGTGTGGGTGGTTGGGTGTGTGTGTATGTGTGTGTGTGTGTGCGTGCGTGTGTATATGTTGGTTGTGTGCAAGTTACTTGACCCACAATCTTGACCTCAAAACAGACGCAACCCTGTGCAGAAACGTAAAGGTTTTGTGACTTGTTTGTGGGGATGGGGGTGGGTTGGTATGTATGTTGTTGTATTTGTTATGTGCATGTTATTTGCCCTGTGACAGGACAGACACATTTGTCCCAGAAATGTAAGAGTTTTGTGACGTGTGTGGAGGGAAGGGGGTGGTTTGTATGTGTGTTGTTGTGTTTGTTATGTGCATGTTATTTGCCCTACGACAAGACAGACCCATTTGTCCCAGAAATGTAAGTTTTGTGACGTGTGGGGGGGATGGGGGTGGTTTGTATGTGTGTTGTTGTGTTTGTTATGTGCATGTTATTTGCCCTACGACAAGACAGACCCATTTGTCCCAGAAATGTAAGAGTTTTGTGACGTGTGGGGGGGAGGGGTAGAGGGGTCAGGACATTGTGTGTGTGTGTGTGTGTGTGTGTGTGTGTGATGGTAAAGTGAGGGAATCACTCAGTGGGAATGCCAGGGGCTCTTTCATTATGCATAATAGCCCCACCTTCTGTGCCAGGAAATATCTCTTTTCTATGGCTTTTTTTGTTTATGGCTTTAATTTTCTATCATCTCTTCCTTTCTTATTTTCTGCCTTGCTGGTCCATTCACGTGTACTTTTTTTCTAGAAAGCCTTGATTTTTGGGGGTCTTGTTTTTTGTTGTTGTCTTTTTCAGGACTTCAGATGTGGGCATTCTTACAATGTTGTACTTGTGTGTGTGTGTGTGTGTGTGTGTGTGTGCCAAGGACGTGTGAATTGCCTTGTTGGCAATTTAGGTTTTATATTACCTCAAGGCCTGACTAAGAGCGTTGGGTTACGCTGCTGGTCAGGCATCTGCTTAGCAGACGTGGTGTAGCATATATGGATTTGTCAGAATGCAGTGATGCCTCCTTTAGTAACTGAGCTGAACTGTACAGAATTCTTTGTATTATGTTCAGGTTAGTTGTTGTTTTTTCTATGGTAAGAAATTGACAGAATGGACAGCGTCAGAGATATAGATTTGTATTCATTAATTTGACTTGTGTCTAATTTTCTTGTACAGTTTTTTTCTTCAGGTTCTATGGGATCAGTATACAACAGTTATTCAGCTGTCATATGACCCTGTGTGCTCTTCTGGGCTATGACTATAAGCAGCAAAGATACAACTGAATGAGTGAGAGAGTGTTTGAGAGAGATGTAGCGTAGATTGCTACTGCTGTCTTTGTCAGATTGTTGGGGGGTTTGTGTACCCTTTTTATGCTATTCTCTCATGTATATTTTTCTTATGTACTTTTTCACATTTCTTCCCCCTTTCCTGAGGGTAATTTGAGGTTATTATTGACTTTTGCAGACTTAGTAGTCAGTGGGTATGACGCTATCGTGAGATGAACTTAATTCTCATTTGTTTGTTTGAAGGTGAAGGTGTCCATGGTAATGAATTTTAAGTTCACCCATACCATTTCTTCTACCTCTGTATCGTGTTTCACATAAAAGAAAACAGTGCTATTACCACTTTTTTTTATATTGATTTTTAAAAAGATGCCATTGCATATGTACATAACTTACAGCTGCTGCTATACCCATGCACAGTGTAATGCATTTATTTTCCTTTATTCGTTGAGTTCACTGTTGGGCAATTATGCACACATCACCAAATAAGCCTGCTGTCTTCTCTGCCACACACGCTCACGTAAACCCACACGTAACACAGGCACATACAATTTTTTTTTAACACTCAGAACAGTAAAGAAAAACACCAATGTTAATATATCTTCAGTGGTGAGAGAGAACGCAGTATTGGAGAGGACATGATTTGAAATGTATTTGAAAAATCCTGTAAATGAAAGGTTTGAGACATGTTAATCTGGCATAGATAACACTGCTTCCCTGTACCCCAGATTGACACACAGCTTTGTGTTAACATGTCTCCTCCTGCTTACTTTGGATTCCAACCGTCCAGATCTGTCCACCTTTCAGGAGATGTATACCACTCCTGTACTTCACCAGTTTGGACTTTCTTCCATTATTCGGCCATACCTTATTTGTGGATGTACTGTCATATTCAGTCATCATAACAGCTACATATTCTCCCATACCGTATTTCTGTCAGAAATGAAACTGTTTAATTGTGTGTTAGTATAGTCAGAAGGGGTGGAAGGGGGGTTTGACCAGTCACTATACTAGACGTGCTTGGTGTTAACTGGTGCAGGTGTTAACTGTTAATGTCACACATTGTGGATGATCTAGGCCTGATCAGTGCATTGGGTTTATACAAAGATTAGGCATCTGTTCCCTTAATTTTTTTTTTTTTTTAAGACAGATTTGGTGTAGCACATATGGGTCTGTCCACATGCTTTGACACCTTGAAACTTGGATTAGGATAGAAAAGTAATTGATTGCCAACATTTTATTATTATATTTTATCTCAAAGCACACTGTCCATTGCTGTACTTGATTCCCCAAATATATGACTGAATAGTCAACATTGACTGTCATAGGAGTTGATAGTGACTGGTCACTTTTATTGTTTTAGCAGATGTGTAGTGTGTGTGGACCAGTCACCATGCTTTAACACGTCTTGGAAACAGAAACTGAAACAGAGTAAGGCAAGAAGGGATGTCTGCAAGTTCCAAGAAACAAAGAGAATGTGCCTTGTAAGATTCAGCATTGTGAATTTTACAGGCCGAAGGGGAAGGGGAGGGGGGTTCTGAGGGAGATGGGGAGAGGTCATTGAGGAGATAGTTGGTTAAAGATGGCTGGACAGTAATGTGTGTGTGTGTGTGTGTGTGTGTGTGTGCGTGTGATTTTTGTGGGGTTCTGCTGGGGATGGGAAGAGGTCATTGAAGAGATAGTTGGTTAAAGATGGCTGGACAGTAATGTGTGTGTGTGTGTGTACTGTAATTATATTTTGATGAACATACATTATCTTTTGTCATTTTTATTGTAGCTTATTTGCATTTAAAAAAAAATTTATTTGTACATGTCCGTCAACAAAAAAATCAACCAGTCTTGTGTCTAAACTCATCTTCAAAAAGAGTTGAGCAAAAGAAAATTAGTATTAAAAAACAACAACAACAACAAACACAAAACAAAACAAAAAAAAAAGAGGTTGTGGGGGAAAAAAAAGTTTATCAGATTGCATCCCAAGATTGTGATGGAGTGTGATAAATTGAAAACCTTCACTGCCATGTGTCCTCACTGAGGAAATGAAATGAACAGAACTCTGAGAACAGTTTATTGAACGTATAACATTTAGTCTTGATTAATGTTCATAAACATGAAAATTAGTTAAAAATCAAAACAAAATAAAACAGTCATCCCCCCCCTCCCCTACATCCTCCCCCCCTTAAAAAAAAAAAAAAAAAAAAAAAAAAAAAAAAAAAAATCAAATCAACCCCAGACTGATTGGAAATTGATTGAAAGTTTTGATTCCATATCTCTTTTAAATTGGTCTAAAAAGGACTGATGAAAGATCACTGAAACAGAACACATTCTGTAACATGTCTTGTCATACTTTGCACTGATGCTGAAAGAATTCTGTGTCAATCCTTTGTCACCATTTGCACAGCTACAGTGTCATTTCGCTCACAAATTACCCCTCACTGAATTACTCCCCTTCCTTGTGTATGTGCTACAGGCTTCACCGCTCTTAATTCCTCTAATTGAGATAACAAAGTGATTATGATTATTCTCATTCTGCTGTTCACTTTGCTCTTCCCATTTGCCAAATCCCCCTTCACTGGAGATGAAATACAGTACTTCATGACTTCATTTTTTACTTGACTACTTAGATCTGTACATCTGTTTAATGAAAGCATGGCATTGATTATGAGTGTATATGTGTGTGTTTCATAGTGTACTATGTGTATCTGTTTACACACGTCTAAGCAAGTACAAAATTGAACATATAATACTAATAATGATAATAACAAGAATAAAAGTAATGATGATAATAAACAATTGCATAACTCCTTACCACATAAAACATGCTCATTTGGGCTGTACATTCAACAACAACAACAACAACAACAAAAAATGATAATAAACAATTGCATAACACCTTACCACATAAAACATGCTCATTTGTGCAAAAAAAAAAAAAAAAAAAAAGATAATAAACAATTGCATAACTCCTTACCACATAAAACGTGCTCATTTGCGCTGTAGATTCAACAACAACAACAACAAAAAATGATAATAAACAATTGCATAACTCCTTACCACATAAAACATGCTCATTTGGGCTGTACATTCAACAAAAAACAAAGCAAAAAAACAACAACAACAACAAAAATATGATGATAATAAACAATTGCATAACTCCTTACCACATAAAACATGCTCATTTGTGCTGTACATTCAACAAACAAACAAACAAAAAACCAAACTGATGTGTAAAACATGCATTTTAACACTCGAATGACAGTTTACAAACATAACCCTGTGTAGACATGCAACCAAACAGTATGTATGAATAAACACAAAACCATGATGCACAGCACAAAACTCAACAAAAATATCTCAAACATCACAATACCTAAATGATAAAATCTCATGTCACAATACCAGTATCACAACACTTAAAAGCAAATCTGAATAGTTAAAACCAGTCATATACATTACAATGTCCTATTATCATACAGACACATGCCTGTGTGGTATTATATCCATATGCACAGTCATGATATTAACAAATTCAGGTGACTCAGTGGTGAGTTATAGTGATGAGAATCACAAAAGCAGTGGTTTAGTTTCAGTTGCAATGAAATCAGATGCACTTTATATTCAAGCATATTGTTATCTTTGGTTAATTGCTGTTTTTGGTATGTATTTATGTATGTGTGTGTCTACCGATATGTGTGAGAGAGAGAGAGAGTGAATGAATGAGTGTGTGTGTGTGTAGAATACAAGAAACCTTAAAGTTTATAAGACACAAGTACATTGGTAAATAAATAAATAAATGTATAAATAAATAGATAATTATTGTGTGTGTTTGTGTGTGGTGTGTGCGCGCAAGTATACATATGACATAACTTCAATAAGCGCACACACACACACAGATAAACATACCTTTTGTTTGGATTACTTAATAATGAATACTTTTGAAGTTGCAAACTCCAAAGGAATGATTTCAAAATTAGTGACCACAAATTCCATGTGGTGCATCTGTGCATCATTATACTATATAAAAGATATTGAATTTAATTAATCTGTTGTAGTCAGCAGCAGTAATCTGTTGGTTACTGATGTGAACCACTTTTTCCTTGAATGATTATGTACCGTTGCCTCTAACTCTTTGTGATAGACTTCAGCTGGTGTTCAAGGTAAGCTGAATGTTAGTGACATACTTTTTGGATTTTGATGAAAGCATGGGATGATCTTTGATGGGGCAAACCATTCAAGTTTTAGGATGAGGAATCATAGTAGGGTAGAGCTTAACGGCCTGTCGGATGATGCCCTTAAGGTCAAGTTGTTGAGGGCTGTAGTCTTCAGGGGTGTTCTCTACAGTTGTCTGGATCCTAACCATGGACATTTCTGTACACACTTGTGACGCTGTAGGAGAACAAGTCTCACTATCGCACCATGACCAAGACCCGCACCTACATGAAGGATGGAAAGGTCGTGACCTCTACTACCACCAAGGTTGTGGCCTCAGGTCAGGAGAACAAGGTCAAGGAGGAGCATGATAATCGGTAAGTTTGGCTCTTTTTTCTTTCTTTTTTTTTTTTTTTTTAGGGAATGTTGGGGAGGGAAGGGGGTTGGGGGCTGGGCCCTGTTGTTTTTTTGTAAAGTGGTTTGGTGTGTATTTGTGTGTGTGTGTGTGTGTGTGTGTGTGTGTGTGTGTGTGTGCATGCTTCATTGATATCCAGTACATACTTTCAGTCATGGTATACTGTTTTTTGTTTGTGTATGTGTGTGTGTGGTTGTGTTAGTTCTAGTTATTCCCCATGTTATTTCTCAGCTTCACTGTAAATTCCTTTTTTTTTGGGGGGGGGGGGGGGGGGGGGGCACTGAATGGACATCATTGAAATTCTGTTTGCCTGAATCTTATGGTTTTCACACACAAGAGTGTATGTGTGTGTGTGTGTGTGTGTGTATGTATTTATGTGTGTGTGTGTGTGTTTCAGTGCTGCATTTACACACACACACACAGACACACACCACACACACACGCAAACAAGCACACAGTCGCGCACACAGGTACATGTACACACACACATGCATACATGCACACACTCACACACACACAGGCACAGGTACACACAATATACCCGTGTCTGAACACACACGTTAACACAAACACATCCAAAAACACATGGAGTATGGAGCGCTACAGTGACAAGCATTGAAATTTTGCCAAGAGACAAAAGCGGGCTGTGAGCACCACCCAACCATCCTCGCAGTCCAGCTTTTCAGTGGTCTGGAGCAGCCGCCTTTAGTTGGTGACACCAGACACCGCTGTCCGCACAGAGAGAGAGAGAGAACTGTAATTACTGGCCTATCTTTTGCAAACTTTCCATCACTCACAAAGGGCCGTAATTTGCTCAAGCCTTTCTCCTGTTACTGAAGCCGCCGTTGCTGTTGTCTTTGTTGCCCTCCCCCTTCTCCTCCCTCCCCGTCTCTCTTCCAGACAGTGCAGGGGGTACATATTGATCGGGGGCTGGATTTTCTGCTGGCAGGGAGAAATTAGACTCTTGAACTCCGAGAGGTGGAGGCTAATGGTTTTGAGTTTAAACGTCTTTGGGGGAGGATCTGTACCACCTCCCTCCCCTCCCTTTTTCCTCTCCCCCTCTCCAGCCCCTGTGTACCACCTCCCTCCCCTCCCCTTTACCTCTCCCCCTCTCCAGCCCCTGTGTACCAACCCCCTTCCCTCCTATCTTGTTGTGGAAGCACTGCGTTACCTTGCTGGTTTGGTTGGGGACCTGATCAAGAGTTTGAGTTGCATCTTCTTCTTGTATGTGAGAGAGAGAGAGAGAGTGAGAGAGAGAGAGATATGAAGGATGGGTGTAAGGTATAAGTTATATCACTGTTATTGTTGTTGTTTTTTGTAGTTAAAAAAAAATTGTTATTGCTTTTTGTTTGTTTTGTAAATATTTGTGTTTGTTTATGAATATTTACAAAACTTTCCATGTGTGTTTCTAAATGTTGATATTCATTTGTAGAGATTCTTAGCTCTGCAAATAAAAACAACTGATGTTACGAATAAACATCCATAACTCCTCAACCAGGAGAGGTAGATCACTCACCTCAAAGTAGCCATCTTCAGTGACACTCACCACAAAGTAGTCATCTTCAGTGACACTCACCATAAAGTAGTCATCTTCAGTGACACTCACCACAAAGTAGTCATCTTCATTGACACTCACCACAAAGCAGTTCTCTTCAGTGACACTCACCATAAAGTAGTCATCTTCAGTGACACTCACCACAAAGTAGTCATCTTCAGTGACACTCACCACAAAGCAGTCCTCTTCAGTGACACTCACCACAAAGTAGTCATCTTCAGTGACACTCACCACAAAGCAGTCCTCTTCAGTGACACTCACCACAAAGTAGTCATCTTCAGTGACACTCACCACAAAGCAGTCCTCTTCAGTGACACTCATCATAAAGTAGTCATCTTCAGTGACACTCACCACAAAGTAGCCATCTTCATTGACACTCACCACAAAGCAGTTCTCTTCATTGACACTCATCACAAAGTAGTCCTCTTCAGTGACACTCACCATAAAGTAGTCCTCTTCAGTGACACTCACTATAAAGTAGTCCTCTTCAGTGACACTCACTATAAAGTAGTCATCTTCATTGACACTCACTATAAAGTAGTCATCTTCAGTGACACTCACTATAAAGTAGTCCTCTTCAGTGACACTCACCATAAAGTAGTCCTCTTCAGTGACACTCACCATAAAGTAGTCCTCTTCATTGACACTCACCACAAAGTAGCCATCTTCATTGACACTCACCACAAAGTAGCCATCTTCATTGACACTCATCACAAAGTAGCCATCTTCATTGACACTCACCACAAAGCAGTCCTCTTCATTGACACTCACCACAAAGTAGCCATCTTCATTGACACTCATCACAAAGTAGCCATCTTCATTGACACTCACCACAAAGCAGTCCTCTTCATTGACACTCACCTCAAAGTAGTCATCTTCATTGACACTCACTATAAAGTAGTCATCTTCATTGACACTCACTATAAAGTAGTCATCTTCATTGACACTCACTATAAAGTAGTCATCTTCATTGACACTCACTATAAAGTAGTCATCTTCATTGACACTCACTATAAAGTAGTCATCTTCAGTGACACTCACCATAAAGTAGTCATCTTCAGTGACACTCACCATAAAGTAGTCATCTTCAGTGACACTCACCATAAAGTAGTCATCTTCAGTGACACTCACCACAAAGTAGTCATCTTCAGTGACACTCATCATAAAGTAGTCATCTTCAGTGACACTCACCACAAAGTAGTCATCTTCAGTGACACTCATCATAAAGTTGTCATCTTCAGTGACACTCACCACAAAGCAGTCATCTTCAGTGACACTCATCATAAAGTAGTCATCTTCAGTGACACTCACCATAAAGTTGTCATCTTCAGTGACCACAAAGTAGTCATCTTCAGTGACACCACAAAGTAGTCCTCTTCAGTGACACTCACCATAAAGTAGTCATCTTCAGTGACCACAAAGTAGTCATCTTCAGTGACCACAAAGTAGTCATCTTCATTGACCACAAAGTAGTCATCTTCATGACACTCACCACAAAGCAGTCCAGCACTGCACACAGCTCAGAACTGGAGGGTGGTGAATTACACACACTGTTTTCTGAATAGCTGATTCGGCCAATGACTTTCCAGGATTAGAAGATCTAAACAGATATAGCAGACACAGACATCAGAGAAATGTTATGGAATGCGTGATTTCTTCATATTCATCAGTCACTCCCGCACACTGGCACTTGTATACAACACTCACACCCAGACATACACACACATGCACCAGCATGTACTCACATATGTACAAGCACATACCCAGTCTTAAAAAAAGAAAATGGGAAACAATAGGAGAATAGAAACCATACTTAAAAAGAACAAAAAATCAAGGTCTCACACAAACAAGCATGTACACATGCATACACCACACACACACACACACACACACACACACACACATAAAAAAAAATCAAGGTCTCACACAAACAAGCATGTACACATGCACACACCACACACACACACACACACACACACACAAACAAGCATGTACACATGCACACACCACACACACACACACACACACACTCACTCGAAACTGCAACACTAACGCTTTCACGCAGGCCTGTATTGGTGGGTGT
Organism: Babylonia areolata; assembly: GCF_041734735.1. NCBI lineage: Eukaryota > Metazoa > Mollusca > Gastropoda > Neogastropoda > Buccinidae > Babylonia > Babylonia areolata. Next base: position 3,257,325 of record NC_134894.1, on the reverse strand, counting down.
GGTGGGTTTGGTCGGCCATGCAACTGTTGCAGGAACCTTTGTTATGAATCCCATTTTGCGTGGTTAATGTAATTTAGAGGGCGTCAGGTGGGGGGGCTGCATTCACTAAAAAAAAAAGGTGTGTCGGTTGTGGGAAGTGGGGGGGGGGGGGGGGAGGGGTAGAAATAAAGTCCAACCTGAAGGGGGTGGCCGTGGGAGGGAATAAAGCAGTATAGATTGTTCTTGCTGACAGAAGCCATCCTTTGTGTTTTTCTCATTCATTCTTTGCTCTCATTTCTTTCTTTCTTTCTCGTTTGCTTTTTGTCTATATAATCAGTTTCATTTTCATTAGCTTTTAACAGCCATGGATTAACAGGTGGATGATCTGGCTAAAGGGAAGTGGTGATGGTGGTGGGTTGGGGGTGGGGAAGTGGTGATGGTGGTGGGTTGGGGGTGGGGAAGTGGTGATGGTGGGTTGGGGGTGGGGAAGTGGTGATGGTGGTGGGTTGGGGGTGGGGAAGTGGTGATGGTGGTGGGTTGGGGGTGGTGGTGATGGTGGTGGGTTGGGGGTGGGGAAGTGGTGATGGTGGGTTGGGGGTGGGGAAGTGGTGATGGTGGGTTGGGGGTGGGGAAGTGGTGATGGTGGGTTGGGGGTGGGGAAGTGGTGATGGTGGGTTGGGGGTGGGGAAGTGGTGATGGTGGTGGGTTGGGGGTGGTGATGGTGGTGGGTTGGGGGTGGTGGTGATGGTGGTGGGTTGGGGGTGGGGAAGTGGTGATGGTGGGTTGGGGGTGGGGAAGTGGTGATGGTGGTGGGTTGGGGGTGGGGAAGTGGTGATGGTGGTGGGTTGGGGGTGGTGGTGATGGTGGTGGGTTGGGGGTGGGGAAGTGGTGATGGTGGGTTGGGGGTGGGGAAGTGGTGATGGTGGGTTGGGGGTGGGGAAGTGGTGATGGTGGGTTGGGGGTGGTGGTGGGTTGGGGGTTGGGAAGTGGTGATGGTGGTGGGTTGGGGGTGGGGAAGTGGTGATGGTGGGTTGGGGGTGGGGAAGTGGTGATGGTGGTGGGTTGGGGGTGGGGAAGTGGTGATGGTGGTGGGTTGGGGGTGGGGAAGTGGTGATGGTGGGTTGGGGGTGGGGAAGTGGTGATGGTGGTGGGTTGGGGGTGGGGAAGTGGTGATGGTGGTGGGTTGGGGGTGGGGAAGTGGTGATGGTGGTGGGTGGTGGCTGGCCGTCTTTTTCTTTTTTATTTATTCATTGCCGTCTTTTCCTTTTCTTTTCTTTTTATAATATTGCTATTTATTTATTTATTGCTGCATTTTTCTCCTTTTTTTTTTGTTCGTTTGTTTATTGCCATCTTTTTCTTTTTTATTATCATTGGGGGGGTTTTTGGGTTTTTTTTTGGGTTTTTTGTTTTGTTTTGACAGAGCTATTTTGTTGTTTCAGGATGTGAAACAGAAGTGAGTTAAGATTTACGTGTTGGCTGAGTCTGTCTGTCTGTCTTTCTCTCTCTGTCTCTCTTGCTCTCGCTGTCTTGCTTAAGGACAGATAGCAAAAATAGGCCATGTCTAAACTCTTTAACCTTCAATGAAAACGTCTTCGAGGTCTGAGTTATGTGTCTCCTTCAGTCTGTTGTTCTTTCTGTCTGTTTCTCTTACTCTTGCTCCCTCTCTCTTTCTTTGTCTGTCTCTCTCTTCTTCTTGCTCTCTCTTCTTGCTCTCTCTCTCTCTCTCGCCGCCCCCCCTCCCCTCCCCCTCCCCCTGTTCTCTCTATCTTTCTCTCCCTCCCTCTCCAGTCTCCAGCTCTCGCTTTTTCTCTCTGTCTCACTGTCATTGTGTCTTTCTTTCTCAATTTCTTTCTGTCTTTTTTTTTCTCTCACTCTCTCTCTTTCTCCCTCTTCTTTCCATCCCTCTCTCTCCCTCTCCATCTTTCTCTCCCCCCCTCCCTCTCTCTCTTACTCTCAAAATCAGTCATTATGTCCTCTGATCAATCCCATCCACATGAAGCTGTAACATGATCATCTCATGTGGCCATTAAACTTGGTGGGTTGCTGTGCGACACGCTTGTTAAGTCCCAAGGAGTCTGCTGGTTGATCTTGGCAACTGTGGACAAGGGGCGGCAACTGTGGACAAGGGACGGTCCCTGAGCATGTAGTGCATCGTCTGAATATGATATAGTGTGGACAGGAAAACCACTGGCAGAGACCCTTTGAGAGAGAGGCTGTGACACACAGTCAACAGGGTTGTAGGAATACGGTGATCTGTTCTTCTGTGAAGTGCCTAATGACTCTTCACTCAGTTAAGGGAGAAGAAGATGTAGCTTGGCTAATTTCATGAATCTGCATATAATGTGTATGTGGTTGAACAATAAAAGAAGAAACTGATAAATTGGGCCCTCTGTGGTTGGCTTATCAGGGATTAGTGAGCTAGATCTGTGGTGGTCTTGCTACTGTTTTGTAGAAATTTTATGTGGAAGGTATGTGTGTGGATATTTGTGTGGCTTTCTGTGTGTGTATGAGGGTGATGGTGGTGTGTGTGTGTGTGTGGGGGGGGGGGGGGGGAGCATACATGAGCTGCCATTGTTTTTTTGTGTGTGATATTTAGATGCAGAGTGGCTGATGATAGAATGTCATTTTGATACCCATTGCACATGCAGAATTCTTCTATTGAATCAATGGAGAGCTGAAGTATAAGCAACAACAATATATGAATGAACGGTTCGTGAGTAAAGTAACCCAGTGTACCACTACTGACACCACAGTACCAGGAGGCAGCAGCTCATACACTGAAACACATATTGGTGTGGGTGGGCACTCTGATAGTAACAAGAAATTTGGTGGGTTGTCATTGTGTGTTGTTGATTTTCTGTGTGTGTGTGTGTGTGTGTGTTTGTGTGTGAGTCATTCAGTGTGTGAATGTGTGTGTGTGTGTGTGTTTAATGGGGTTTTTTAAAGAAGGATTTTGAAAATACCTGAACCCTCTATATCCAGCAGTCAACCTGTGTGTATCAGTTTACCCACTCCAAGCCCCACTTACTCATTCATCTGGTCACTGGCCAGCCCACACACAATCTGCCACAGTGCAGGGAGGTGGGTGTGGGTGGGTTTCTTCGTTGTGGACAGTGTCTGTGCTTGGCTGGAACTGGTCACTCCTAAAATACTATCATTATTATTATTATTATTATCATTATTATAATCATTAATGTTGCTACATAGATATTATAAGCTGTTAGTGTGTTCATTTTTAGCTGTATTTTCTGGTTTATTTTATGTTGGACTGGGCTATTTATGTTGCCTGCTACCTGTGGTTTTTCTCTTTGCTTCGCTCTATTCTAAACGTCCAGTGCTGAGACCTGGTTGACATGTGGTAATTATGAAGGGAGCCCTGCTGAGATGGAGTGTTTACCCTTGGCCGTGAACATTATGTCATTATATTTCTCACTGCTTTTTTCTGGTTTTTGTTGGGGGAGTGTGTGGGTGGGTGGGGGGGGGGTATTTTTTTCATAGGCAGGATCACTTTTTAGCTCCACATTTACACCACTTTAGTTTTTATGTGGTGGTGAAAACATGTGTGTTCATAACGGAGAGAAAAGGGAGGAAGACTGAGAGGGGGTGGGGGGGGGGGGCGGCAGAAGTGGCAGAGACGGAGCAAAATGATAGGGAGAAAACGGAAAACGACGAATTCCATCTAATTGCAGTTTCAGATTTTCTACGGACAGCAGGAAATCTGCTGAGAGCTCAGTCAGATGATAGTGGTTGTGAAGAAGTAGGAAGGAAGGGGAGGGGCAGATCAGTGGAAGAGCTGACGGAAAAGGAAGAGGTGTTCCCTGCAGAGCAAACTGCATGAGAGGGGATCAGGTGATGGCAGCTTTTAGCTGGTCCTCCCATTCAGCGGCTGGCAGCAGTGGTGACAGTTCCATAAAGGAGCATGCACAAAGGAAATTATGGCATTGATGATGAATATGTGTGGCAGCGTGCATGAAGGATGAAGACACATGTTCCGCATGCATCAAGCAAATGCTGGCATTGATGTTGGCATATTCAGCATGCACCAAGGATGATAACATGTTATACTTGCACCAAATTTGATAACATATGGTAGGTAGCATGCACCAGGCAAATGCTGGCATTGACAGTAGCATATGTTTTTTTTTTTTTTTAGCATGCACCAAGGATGATGACATATATGTTAGATAGCATACATCAGGCTAAATGCTGTGGGTAAATTTAAAAAAAAAAAGGGGGGGGGGGTAGGCGTAAGGATGGTTAAAAGTGCCTGTGTCTAGGGTTCAGCACAGGAATGCTGGGCCCAATTCTCTGCTTCTGTCATTTTTACCTTCCCCATCCAAAGTCAGGAACCCATTCACACCTGGGTGGAGTGCAGGGAGTTGAGTGTCTTTCCCAAGGACACACACAACACCACGCCGAAACGGGCCTCAAACCCTGATCACTGGTGAACACAGGATCAGAAGTCCACCTCCTGACCCATTCTGCCACAGTGCCTCCGAGGATGGAGGAAAGGAGGAGGGAGGGCTTTGGGAGGGGGGGGGGGGGAAGCACAAAAAAAAAAAAATCCCCAAGCCTTCCAGCTGCTTGATTGATGGTGGTTCCGATGGAACGATTGGGCTGACAGCAGCCAACATGTTTTTGGCTTAGTTTCCATCAGGGTCTAACCACCAGGGATGGCTGTTTGAGGGTGGGGGCTGGGGGTGGGGTGGGTGTGACATGCAGTGCTTCATCTTCTCTGTTTGCTGCTGAAGGTTCACATCCTGTGACAGTGAAGTCGATTCCGTTGGAGATGGTGGTGACAGTGTGATTTACGTGATGTGATGAGTATGTCTCGCGCAAGAGAGAGGGAGGATGAGAAAAAAAACAACCTGTTGAAGGTTTGGCATTGGCCTGAAATTGTTTGAGTTACTTTAATTTAAAGACTTGTTCTCTCACTGTCTTTCTGCCTCTCTTTACTTTCTTTTTTCTGTGACTCTCTGACTTTGAGTCTTTCTCTCTCTCTCTCTTTATCTCTCTCTCTCTCTCACTCTCTCTCCCCTACAGGTTTAAGTTAGTACGTATTTTACATTTTGTTGTCACTGCATGATCACCATATTGTGTACTATTGACCTCTTTCTAGGGGCCGGAGGCCTAGAGATTAAAGTTTTGTTCTTGTTCTTGTTCTCTCTCTCTCTCTCTCTCTCTCTCTCTCTCTCTCTCAATAGTATGTGACAGTCATTTGTTCTGAGAGGCTAAGGCCTTCAGGAAGATGTGGTGGATATAATGTTTTCAGTAATTTGAAAACAACAACAACAACAACTTTAAAAGTTCCAGATGTTTGTTTATATCATGGTATATGGGGGAGACACATGCCGGTCTTGGTTTTCCATGTCTCCCCCCCTGCCCCCATACACAGCCACACAAGGGTTCATCTATCACAGTCGGCACCAGCAGACCACTGGGAACTATCAGTGTTAGGTTCACCAGGAGGCCACACACCAGAGGAGACCCTGGACTGCTGCTGAGTCACTTAGTGGCAGTGATTTTTTACATTTCTTTTGTGAGTACTAATGCCTAGTGAAGTTAAAGGTCCCATGGCTTTTTCTGTCCATTGGGGCAATGAATTCACAGTCATTGTGTCTTGGGATGGACATCAGAGGTGGGGCCCAGTCCTGTCTGTCAGCCATTTCAACCTTCCCTGGCCTGAGTCAGGTACCCATTGACACCTGTGTGGAGTGAGGAAAAGCAGAGTACAGTGCCTTTCCTGTGAGCACAACACCATGCCGAAACGGGGTCTCCAACCCTGATCGCTGGCAAACATTGGATCAGGTGTCCAACACCTGACTCGGCCATTGTGCCACCACAAATAAATGTATAATGCCATGAGACATTGGTGAACAAAGTGCAAGAGTCGGTCTGCATGCATGCAAAGCTCCAAGAAGTGCGGGACGCAGGGGACAGCACGGTGCACACAAATGGTGCTCTGGCTGTGAGCGGAGTGGACGCACTGACTGTTGGGGAGCTGACAGCAGGGAACACTGTTTTGGGGGGCAGATCGGACATGCCATCCCCCCAGCTTTACATGTTAGCCCTGTGATCAATACAGGGGTGTTGTGGTTTGGATTAGGCCGCTACCTCTATCTTCCTATCGCCCTCCCTCTCTTCCTGTGCTCTTTCCCTTTCTCTCCCTCTCTGTCTCTAACTCTGTCTCTGTCTGTCTGCCTCTGTATGTCAGTCTGCCTGTCTCTCTCTCTCCCTCTCTTTCTCTGTCTCTTGTTTATCTGGTTGTCTGTCTGCCGCCCGCTCTCTCTCTCTCTCTCTCTCTCTCTCTCTCTCACACACACACACACACACACACACACACACACACAGAGTTTCAGTTCAGTTTCAGTAGCTCAAGGAGGCGTCACTGCGTTCGGACAAATCCATATACGCTACACCACATCTGCCAAACAGATGCCTGACCAGCAGCGTAACCCAACGCGCTTAGTCAGGCCTTGAGAAAAAAAAAATATATGTATAGATAAGCTTACATAAATAAATAATAATTATGATATAAAAAAGGTAGTAGTAATGAAAATAATGATAAAATAATAATGATAATAAATAAATAATTAAATAAATAAGAGAACAATGATGATAAATAAGCAAATAAATACAAAACATGAAGACACACATTCACACGTACACCCACACATGCATAACAGATATGCCCCAAAAACGCAGTTTCACAGATATGAAAGCACAGTCAAATACATATAAACGTACATGAGCTCCAACACACACACACACACACACACACACACACACACACACACACACACACACACACACACACACACACACAGTCTGTTTGACTGTCAGTCTCTCTCTGTCATCCTTTACAGACTGTCTCTCTCTATCATCCTTAGTCTTTTCCTGGTCTTTTTCTCTCTCTCTCTCTCATTCGTTTTCTCTTTCCTTCCACTCTGTCCATCTGTCTCTGTCACTTTCCCTCATGCCCCTTTTCTCTTTCTTTCTTTCTCTTAATGTCCTTCTCTTCTTCCTCTTGATCTTGTTCTGTTTTTCCTTGCCTTTTTTGTGTCCAGGCATGGTGAAAAGAAGCTCTATAGCCTAATGCTTTTGCCCTCAGCTGGACTTCTGCCTTTCTTTGTGTCCCAAACCCTGTCTCTCAGTGCAACATGCATAGGTACACAACATGTATGTCTGTTGTCTCCTCTGTCACAAATTCCACCTTCGTGTTGTATGTTAGTCATCCACATCTTCTTCTTTTTTTTTCCTGCTCCGTCATCTGTACCATTTCATTGGCATCACTTAAAAGTTAAATGCTGCTCATCCTGACTTCCCCATACATAGTCACACCCAGGTGTTGTCTCAGCACCGACAGTGTGCAGGGAGCTATAGATCATATTGATTTTAGGTCGCCGGGATGCCATACACCAGAAGAGATCCTGCACTTGTGCCAAGTCACTTTGGTGGTGTTCAGTAGTGCTTGTTCCTCTTCTGTTGTTGTTTTGGTCAAGAAAAGATGGGTAAGTGTGCAAGCATGAACACACACACACACACACACACACACACACACACACACACACACACACACACATACATCCTATACCACACCTGCTACACACTCCACATGTGAGTGCTCACATGTTTGCTTTTATGTTTATGCTGACTCAACTACACACACAGACACACACATGCACACACACGCACACATGCATTCAAGCATGCACACCCACACACATGTGCACACATGCATTCATCATTAATGCTGCTTCATGATTCCACACACTTCCCCTGTAACAACATGGAAAATTGTGCGTGCATGTGTGTTGAGTAATTAGATTAAAAGGGAAGGCTGGTTCACAATGGGGAGAGAGAAGAGGGAAAACGAGCTTTTTTTGCCAAGATTAAATCAATACATTTCTTCCTCTTTGTGCGGGGGTGGGCGAGTGTCTGTGTTTTTGTCTTTGGTCAAGATATTTTTCTCCCCCCCCCCCCCTTGAAGCATAATGTTCAGTATTCAGTTATATTGTTACTCTGTCAGTCTGTTGTCAATGCAGTGGACATTTTCTTGCTGGACTTAGTGTTGGAGCAAAACTTTGTTACTCAGTCAGTGTGCAGTCTGTCATCTTTTTAATGGACATTTTCATGCTGGACTTAGTGTTCAAGCAAATTTCTTTGTGTGATGGAGATCGAAATGTTCTTTTTTCTCTCTCACTCTTGCTATGGTTCTTTCTCTACCTCCTACCTCATATGCTTGTGCAAGTGCATGCGTGTGTGTGTGTGTGTGTGTTTGTGTGTGTGTGTGCATGTGCGTGCGTGTGCGCGCGCGTTCGTGCGTGCGTGCGTGTGTTTGCCAGCAATGAAGAGGAGGAGAAGTCACAAAACAGAAGTAAAAAATTTTTAAAAGAAGGAAAGAAAGAAAGTTATGGAATGTTGGGACACATGATCTGAGAGCAAGCACACGGCGTCTCTCTGTCATTGATTTTATTCTGACCTTGCGGCCACAGTGGCCTTCTGAGAATGACAATCAGCAACACACATCATTTTGTTTGTTAGGGGGGTTGGTGGTTGCCTTTTTTCTTCTTGTTTCTTTTTGAATGCTGGTTTTGGGTGGGTGAGTGGGTTGGGGGCAGATGCCAGTTTGGGAAATGTTGAGTGTTAGGTGACTGTTTTACAGTGTCAGCAATTTTTGTGAGTGCAAAGGATATTTTATGTAAGTGTGAAGTGTGTGTATGTGTGTCCGTACACATATTCTCGTGTGTGTGTGTGTGTGTGTGTGTGTGTGTGTGATGGGATGGGATGGGACAAAAAAAAAAAAAAAGGCCCCAGAAAAATTAATCAGCAAAAAATCTTTTCTTTCATTGAAAGGATCCAGCCCCTTCAGCTTTCTCTTGGCTGTTTTGAAATGTCCTTCAGGATTGGGTGGTCAAGCGCCCAGCATGGTCCTGGTGTTATTTTCAGTTGTGTCAATACAGCATTCTAACTCCAGTGCTGTGGAAACCAAACAAGAACCTGAGCAGAACACAGTTAGTGTTGTTGGTTTAGATATGTGTATGCAGGGGCTAACCCTTTGGCTGTACTATGTACTGTACTTTGGTAAATGAGTGATTGGCATGGGCACAATATACATATATATACTGGAACCATGAGTCAGTTTGGTGGTGGCATCATCATCTTAATATGTATCTCCATCAAATTTTGACATTTGTTGCATCGAACCACAGCAGTATGTGTTGTAGAAAATCTAATTATCAAAAAACAAAACAAAAAAAAAGCAAAAAAAACAAACAGAAGAAGATGATAGAGGAAGACAGCTGCAGTGGAAAAGATGATTAACTCATACCCCACAACTACTTGCTGCCACAACTCAGGACAGCACTACATAAGACCAGTGATAATTGTACCTCACATCTACTTGCTGCCACAACTCAGGACAGCACTACATAAGACCAGTGATAATTGTACCCCACAACTACTTGCTGCCACAACTCAGGACAGCACTACATAAGACCAGTGATAATTGTACCCCACAACTACTTGCTGCCACAACTCAGGACAGCACTACATAAGACCAGTGATAATTGTACCCCACAACTACTTGCTGCCACAACTCAGGACAGCACTACATAAGACCAGTGATAATTGTACCCCACATCTACTTGCTGCCACAACTCAGGACAGCACTACATAAGACCGGTGATAATTGTACCTCACAACTACTTGCTGCCACAACTCAGGACAGCACTACATAAGACTGGTGATAATTGTACCCCACAACTACTTCCTGCCACAACTCAGGACAGCACTACATAAGACCAGTGATAATTGTACCCCACATCTACTTGCTGCCACAACTCAGGACAGCACTACATAAGACCGGTGATAATTGTACCTCACAACTACTTGCTGCCACAACTCAGGACAGCACTACATAAGACCAGTGATAATTGTACCCCACAACTACTTCCTACCACAACTCAGGACAGCACTACATAAGACCAGTGATAATTGTACCCCACAACTATTGCCTGCCACAACTCAGGACAGCACTATGTAAGACCAGTGATAATTGTACCCCACAACTACTTCCTGCCACAACTCAGGACAGCACTACATAAGACCAGTGATAATTGTACCCCACAACTACTTCCTACCACAACTCAGGACAGCACTACATAAGACCAGTGATAATTGTACCTCACAACTACTTGCCTGCTACAACTCAGGACAGCACTAAGTAAGACCAGTGATAATTGTACCTCACAACTACTTGCCTGCCACAACTCAGGACAGCACTACATAAGACCAGTGATAATTGTACCTCACAACTACTTGCCTGCCACAACTCAGGACAGCACTACATAAGACCAGTGATAATTGTACCTCACAACTACTTCCTACCACAACTCAGGACAGCACTACATAAGACCAGTGATAATTGTACCCTCACAACTACTTGCTGTCACAACTCAGGACAGCACTACATAAGACCAGTGATAATTGTACCCCACAACTACTTCCTGCCACAACTCAGGACAGCACTACATAAGACCGGTGATAATTGTACCTCACAACTACTTCCTGCCACAACTCAGGACAGCACTACATAAGACCAGTGATAATTGTACCCCACATCTACTTGCTGCCACAACTCAGGACAGCACTACATAAGACCAGTGATAATTGTACCCCACAACTACTTGCCTGCTACAACTCAGGACAGCACTACATAAGACCAGTGATAATTGTACCTCACAACTACTTGCCTGCTACAACTCAGGACAGCACTACATAAGACCAGTGATAATTGTACCTCACAACTACTTGCTGCCACAACTCAGGACAGCACTACATAAGACCAGTGATAATTGTACCCCACAACTACTTCCTGCCACAACTCAGGACAGCACTACATAAGACCAGTGATAATTGTACCCCACAACTACTTGCCTGCCACAACTCAGGACAGCACTATGTAAGACCAGTGATAATTGTACCCCACAACTACTTCCTGCCACAACTCAGGACAGCACTACATAAGACCAGTGATAATTGTACCCCACAATTACTTCCTACCACAACTCAGGACAGCACTATGTAAGACCAGTAATAATTGTACCCCACAACTACTTCCTACCACAACTCAGGACAGCACTATGTAAGACCAGTGATAATTGTACCCCACAACTACTTCCTACCACAACTCAGGACAGCACTACATAAGACCAGTGATAATTGTACCTCACAACTACTTGCTGCCACAACTCAGGACAGCACTACATAAGACCAGTGATAATTGTACCTCACAACTACTTGCTGCCACAACTCAGGACAGCACTACATAAGACCAGTGATAATTGTACCTCACAACTACTTGCCTGCCACAACTCAGGACAGCACTACATAAGACCAGTGATAATTGTACCTCACAACTACTTGCTGCCACAACTCAGGACAGCACTACATAAGACTGGTGATAATTGTACCCCACAACTACTTCCTACCACAACTCAGGACAGCACTACATAAGACTGGTGATAATTGTACCTCACAACTACTTGCTGCCACAACTCAGGACAGCACTACATAAGACTGGTGATAATTGTACCCCACAACTACTTGCTGCCACAACTCAGGACAGCACTACATAAGACTGGTGATAATTGTACCCCACAACTACTTCCTGCCACAACTCAGGACAGCACTACATAAGACCAGTGATAATTGGGTGCTTCACTGAAACAGCAAAGATATATGGAGAATTGTTGATTTTACCAGTCGAACAAAGCTTAGACTTCACACTTCTGGAATCCATAAACAGTTCAGTCTTGAGCATCAAGTGTACCAAGCAAGAATAAACTTAACAAGAATTGTGTGTTGGTGCGAAAATACCCATATCTGGTCCACAGGTAAGTAATCATGGTAAGAGTTAATTTATACCGGGAGCAGAAAGAGTTAAAATGACCACAGAGATGCCTGACTGAGCATGAAAAATTAACCAGTATTTTTGCTCATGCTGTTACAATAACCCCAAAAGGCCAGGCAGCAGTGTTACGTTGTGGCTGGGTTTGATGCTGATACTATTACAATAACCCCAAAAGGTCAGGCAGCAGTGTTTCGTTGTGGCTGGGTTTGATGCTGATACTATTACAATAACCCCAAAAGGCCAGACAGCAGTGTTACGTTGTGGCTGGGTTTGATGCTGATACTATTACAATAACCCCAAAAGGCCAGACATAGTGTTTCGTTGTGGCTGGGTTTGATGCTGATACTATTACAATAACCCCAAAAGGCCAGGCAGCAGTGTTTCGTTGTGGCTGGGTTTGATGCTGATACTATTACAATAACCCCAAAAGGCCAGACATAGTGTTTCGTTGTGGCTGGGTTTGATGCTGATACTATTACAATAACCCCAAAAGGTCAGGCATAGTGTTTCGTTGTGGCTGGGTTTGATGCTGATACTATTACAATAACCCCAAAAGGCCAGACATAGTGTTTCGTTGTGGCTGGGTTTGATGCTGATACTATTACAATAACCCCAAAAGGCCAGACATCAATGTTTCGTTGTGGCTGGGTTTGATGCTGATACTATTACAATAACCCCAAAAGGCCAGACATAGTGTTTCGTTGTGGCTGGGTTTGATGCTGATACTATTACAATAACCCCAAAAGGCCAGACATAGTGTTTCGTTGTGGCTGGGTTTGATGCTGATACTATTACAATAACCCCAAAAGGCCAGGCAGCAGTGTTTCGTTGTGGCTGGGTTTGATGCTGATACTATTACAATAACCCCAAAAGGCCAGACAGCAGTGTTTCGTTGTGGCTGGGTTTGATGCTGATACTATTACAATAACCCCAAAAGGCCAGACATAGTGTTTCGTTGTGGCTGGGTTTGATGCTGATACTATTACAATAACCCTTAAAGGCCAGACAGCAGTGTTACGTTGTGGCTGGGTTTGATGCTGATACTATTACAATAACCCCAAAAGGCCAGACATAGTGTTTCGTTGTGGCTGGGTTTGATGCTGATACTATTACAATAACCCCAAAAGGCCAGGCAGCAGTGTTTCGTTGTGGCTGGGTTTGATGCTGATACTATTACAATAACCCCAAAAGGCCAGACAGCAGTGTTTCGTTGTGGCTGGGTTTGATGCTGATACTATTACAATAACCCTTAAAGGCCAGACAGCAGTGTTACGTTGTGGCTGGGTTTGATGCTGATACTATTACAATAACCCCAAAAGGCCAGACATCAATGTTTCGTTGTGGCTGGGTTTGATGCTGATACTATTACAATAACCCCAAAAGGCCAGACATAGTGTTTCGTTGTGGCTGGGTTTGATGCTGATACTATTACAATAACCCCAAAAGGCCAGACATAGTGTTTCGTTGTGGCTGGGTTTGATGCTGATACTATTACAATAACCCCAAAAGGCCAGACATAGTGTTTCGTTGTGGCTGGGTTTGATGCTGATACTATTACAATAACCCCAAAAGGCCAGACATCAATGTTTCGTTGTGGCTGGGTTTGATGCTGATACTATTACAATAACCCCAAAAGGCCAGGCAGCAGTGTTTCGTTGTGGCTGGTGGGAGGCAGGGAGAGCGGCAGTAGCAGGCAGGATGCTACAGGTAAGCAGCAGGAACAGTGTCTTGTTTGCCACCTGGCAGGCAGCCAGATCAATGCTGGTGTCACAGCCGATTTGTACCCCAGTCAGTTTTTACCCCCAGGGTCAAATCTGGAATGGTCCCCTAGGGTAAACTTTAGCTGGTCAAGACTGACCCCCTCCCTTGTTAGATTTTTACTCCCCCCCCCCCGCCCCCCAGCTCCCCCCCCATCCCCCCAATCCCCCTCCGCCCCCCCTTTTAAATTGATAGGAAAGTTATTTTAGGATAGCTTGAAATGACCCCTGGGGGTAAACTTGGCCCAGTCAGAATCAGTAGAGTATCAAAGTCCCCCGTGCTAGCTTCCTTCAAGTGATAATGGAGGTGGGGAAGGGGGGAGTTGTCAGTATGTACCCCAGTATGACCCCCCTTCCTTTTCCAACAGTTTGATTAAACCCATATAAAGGGGTTAATTTCCAACTAAGTAGAGGGGGGGGGGGGGGGGCAGGGGGGGGGGGTTGATCATAGCTAGCCACAAATGACTCTGGGTTTCATTCGAGGCCAGCCCAGAATGTCCTGGGGTGGAAAGCCAGCAGGGGGGTGGTTGGAAGCTGTAACACCAGGGGGTAGGCACCAACCTTGGCTGCACGTGCTGCACTGTGACCGCCGCTGCCTGCTGGTGTGGCCGGCCGTTCAGTCACTGCCGTTGTCGTTGTCATCACTGGTGCCATCACGACAGGCTTGTGCAACAGTGTCTCAGGTGCTGCTCCAGCCGGCTTGGCCTGCCACTGGAATGATTTGTGTTGAACAGTTTGGATTTTTTTTTCTTCTTTTTTCTTCTCAGTTGAACACGTGAAAGTGGTGGTAAATTAGTAAAAGATCAAGTATGGAGCAGAAGTGGTGGCTGTGTTTTTTTTATGTGGGAGTGATCTGTAATGTGTGATTTCATCCCCCCCCCCCCCCCCACCCCCATGACCCATCTTCCCCATTTGGAATTAAGAAACAATGTGTTTCTGTTCATTTTTTGTCCCTTTCTTTCCTGCTTTCTTTCTTTACTGTCTTTAGAGTTATCTTGCTGCTGCAACACTTCATGGGCATGTCACTGATGAACGCTTGTCATTTAAAAAAAAGAAGAAAATTTGTTTTTTAATTTTTTATTTGCTGTTCCCCAAAGCATACACTTTCAGTTGTTGAGGAATATGAAGGGCTGTGTATGCCAGGTATGTTGAGACGTGAACAGACAGCTGTGTTCCACAGGCAGCTACATTGCAACAGTGGACAAGGCCACGCGCACACACACACACACACACACACACACACACACACACACCCCCCAATGGTCTTCATCAGTTTTCTGTAAGCACACCTTCAGTTGGGTGGAGGGGGGGAGGTACAGGGGGAGGGGTGGCAAAGGGGGGGGGGGTAGGGGTGGCACATATGCTGGTTGCTCAGATTAGAGGGGAGCAACTTGTGCAGCTTTTTCAGATGGCTGATTTGTGTTGTTCAGTTTGCTCAGACTGTTAGTATTGATTATCTGCCTCAGGCTGTGCCTTGTTTTGTGTGTGTTGTTATGATCAATTTCAACCAGAGAGGGCAGACAGATGAATGGTTCATCTCTTCTGATTTCCCTTCACAAAATGGACATGTTTTCCCCTCTTGCTTCCTGACAAGTATCATTAAGTATTGGGAGAAAGGGTAGCAGGGAGAGATGGTTCTTACCCCATTGACTGTTTTATGTGTGGGGGGGTAACTGTTGTGCTCAGCGTGTGATATGGACTTCATGCTGGACTGGGTTGTGGGCTAAATGGAATGACTAAATGGTATACTGTTTCTCTGCCACAACCTGGGCTGTAGGCTAAATGAATGACTAACTGCTATACTGTTTTGTGGCTGTAGGCTAAATGAATGACTAACTGCTATACTGTTTTGTGGCTGTAGGCTAAATGAATGACTAACTGCTATACTGTTTCTCTGCCACAACCTGGGCTGTAGGCTAAATGAATGACTAACTGCTATACTATTTCTCTGCCATAATCTGGGCTGAAGGCTAAATGAATGACTAACTGCTATACTATTTCTCTGCCATAATCTGGGCTGTAGGCAAAATGAATGACTAACTGCTGTTTCTCTGCCACAATCTCAAGGGTTGACTAGCAAGTTGGGTTCATGCGTAGATCAAGCATCTGCTCCTTTTCATCCTTCGTTTTTTTTTCTTTTTTTTATAATTTGCTTTTCACAAACCTTGGGTGGGCTCTCAAAGCCTGACTAGAGCATTTTAAAGAAACATGGTGTAGCATGTATGGATCAGTCTGCACGCTTTGACATCTCCTTGAAACTGAAAGTGTTGACATAGCATTCTTCCTTCCTTCATTGTGTGTCCACCCACCCATCCCCAGTTCAAATCCAAGAGTGCTTTACAGTGACGAATGCTGCAAGCGTTGTCATATGTACACACCATCCAGCAACAGTGGGTAGAACAGAGAAGGCAGTTTTGTGCTGTGCCAGTTTGCATACAGACCAGACTGCCCTCTTGTGTAACACCCTCTGGGAAGCTGGTTGCCTCTGCATCAATACGCATATATCAACACTGTAGCTGACTCTGCAAATCTGCATCACAGGCTGCATTGGTCGATAACGTGATGATATTCATTGGGGTAAAACCAGGAAGAGAAATCAGTGCACCTTCCATCTGCCCAAAGGCCCCTCCCTCCCTTGCCTACACCCCCACTTACCCTGTCTCCCCACCCCGTGTTTTTAAAGCCAGGAAGAGAAAGTAACCCACACCCACACCCACACCTTGCCCACAGCCCCATCTCTCCCCACCCTGCTAAAACCAGGAAGAGAAAGTAACCCACAGCCACCCCATCCCATAGTTACCTCCCCTCCCCTGCCCCCCCCCCCCCCCCCCCCCATGCCCAGTTTCACAAGCCCAGTGATGCCCCTGTAACCAGTGGAATCAGCCTGGGGCCTGTTGTCCCTGCTGCTGATGCTGCTAGTTCCAGAGCTGTGATAATCATGCCTTGATCTCCAGTGGGATTCCTGCAGTGGGGTTTGGGAGTGGGGTGGTGGTGTCTGTCAGCTGTGGTGTGTGAGCCGGTCAGCTGTCAGCAGGCTTCTTGGGACAGCAGTGTGTGATTGTGTGTGTCTGTCAGTGTCAGTGTGTGTGGCAAGTCAGCTCAAGATTAAATTTCATGATGGTAAATTGAATAAGCAACAATTGCTTTTTTACACCCAGCCATCAGTGAAAAAAAAAAGAGAAAAAATATAGGGGAGATAGAGAGAAAAACAAGCAGATGAAAAGCAATGACAACAACAAAATGCATATATACATACAAGAATATTGTGATAAAGAAATACACAATTGCGTTTCTATTTCACACACACACACACACACACACACACACACACACACACACACACACACACACACACTTGAACACAAATGCTTGGACACAATTACACCATGCCCATCCCACCCACATATACATATTACCTCATATAGTACAAAATCCTGTGTGTGTGTGTGTGTGTGTGAGGGATGGGGGGAGGGAGAAAAGAGAGATTTCAGATTGTTCCAAGTTAGGTGTCAAAGTGTGCAGACTGATCCATGTACACCACACCACATTTGCTTTAAAATTTAAAAAAAGATTTAAAGGGGTGGATACCTGACCTATTCACAAACCTAACATACTAGCCAGGCCTTTAGAGAGAGAGAGAGATGGAGTGAGACACAGAGAAGGACAGAGACATTAAGATATGCGGAACAATTACCAGACATGAAAACAGTAGGGTTGGATGGGGAGTGAGAAATAAATAACATGGATGGGTTTCATCATTTTGTTATGCTTCTTGCCCACATGACAGACTGATTGAAAATAATTGCATGCATGGATTCACACACATGTGCATGCATGTCCAGTCGCTTCCGCACCCAAGTGCATGGGCGCACGTGCATGCAAACACACACACACACACACACACACACACATTTGTTAATTGATAGAATTAGGGATTGCTGGATGTCAACTAATACTTGCTCATTTGTTCACTCACCCACTCTCTCCCTCTGTCTCTCCCTCCCCCTCCCTCCCCCTCCCCCCTTTCTTTCTCTCCCTGTCTCTCCCCTCTATCTCTATCTCTCTTTCTCCCTCCTACTTTGTCTTCCTCCTTCCCCCCCCCCCCCCCCCCTGTGAGGTCAGCTGTTTCAAAGTCCTTCCTTTAATCCTTGGGCTGGGACATTGCACAAACACTGGGACTCCTGGATCATCCCCCTCCACTCCTGTCCTGTGTGCACAGCAAAGAATGGGGGGTGGAGGAGGAGGGTGTGGGGGTGATAGTCGAGGATTGATGGGATGTTGTGTAAGTGCTGCGTCTTCTCCAGTGTCTCCTCCCTCGCTGTCTGTGGACGGAGGCAGGCAGAGCTTCACCTTGTGTGCAGAAATAGCTGGTGCGCTTTTTGTCTGAACAAATTGTCCTTAGCTGGCTTCTCACTCCCTGCACAGTCGTAGCTGTTTCTCTGATGTTGGATCTGCACACGATCACTTCACTTTGTCGGTGTTGGTGAAGAAGATCGTATGTCTGTGATCTGCTGTGTTCAGTTTTTTTGTCATTATGTAGGATTTCTCTTGTGAAATTTCAGCAGTTTATTAAGAAATGAGCCTATTGCCTGGTCATGAGGTCATTACCTAGTTTTGAAGGTACATGATTTTTTTTATGACATATTTTTGCCATTCTCTATTTTTTATTTAAAATGTAGGATCTTAGTCATTTCATGGTCATCAGCTGTTGACTGAATCAGTAAGGAACCACACAAAGAAACTGAAAGATCCTTTGAATCAACCAGAAACTGTAAAAATCCTTTGAATCAGAAAGGAAGTGACATCAGAAACTGAAAAATCCATCAGAAGAATAAACAGGAAGTGACATCAGAAACTGAGAAAATATTTTGACTGAATCAATGAGGAACCAACCTGGGAAACCAAAAAAACCTTTGATTGAATCAAACAAGGAAGTAACTTCAGAAACTGAAGAAAATCCATTTGAATCAAAAAGGAAACATCAGAAACTGAAAAATCCATCAACAGAGTCAACAGGAACTGACACCAGAAACTGAAAAATCTGTCAACAGAGTCAACAGGAACTGACACCAGAAACTGAAAAATCTGTCAACAGAGTCAACAGGAACTGACACCAGAAACTGAAAAATCCGTCAACAGGAGTCAACAGGAACTGACACCAGAAACTGAAAAATCCATCAACAGAGTCAATAGGAACTGACACCAGAAACTGAAAAAAATCCTTTGAACAAATCAATAAGGAACCAACCTCAGAAACAAAAAAAAAAGAGTCCTTTGACTGAATCAGGGAGGAAGCAGGATCAGAAACTGGGGGGGAAGAGATGACTCACTGAATAAGGAAACATTATCAGAAACTGAAAAATCCTTTCACTGAATAAGGAACCAGCATCAGAAACTGAAAAATCCTTTCACTGAATGACAAGGAACCAACATCAGAAACTGAAAAATCCTTTCATTGAATGATAAGGAACCAACACCAGACACTGAAAAATCCTCACTGAACAGATGTGAGGGTGGCAGCATGCCTGAGCTAGAGTACTTCGTAACGATCCTCTGTCATTAAGTGACAGGCGTGTTTTCTGTGGTGCTCTGGTTACTGATATTCCCCCCGACAGCCACCCCCCTCTGCCCTGGAGCCTGGAGGACAGGCAGTAGCATGGGGCCAGTGACCATGGGCAGTCTGTCTTGTCCTCACCCACCCGGCACCCTCTGCCCTCGGCCGGACCTCAGCTGTGACTGGAGCAACAACAACGACGCTGGCTCCCCCTGGATCAGTGAGAACATGGAGGACAGTGATGACAGCCCTCCCTCCTCCTCTTCTTTGGAAACCTTCACCCCCACCTTCACCATTGCATCCTCCTCTTCCGCATTCTCCACAATCACCACCACCCTTTCCGAGGCCAGTGCTTCCTCGATGGTTAGCGGGGTGGACCCCTCTGGTGTCTGCCACTGCTGTGTCGGGGAGTGCAGCTCTTGGGTGGAGTCGTCGTCCTTGTCCTGGGCATCCTCCTTTTCTTCCTCTTCAGTCAGCACCCTGTCCAGCTCTGCAGGGTGCTCAGCAACCTTGGCAACCCCATTGCCTTCCCCCATGACCTTGACCTTGACCTGCTCACCTTCAGGGTTCTCTTCCAGTGGTGGCAGCCCTGACAGCAGCACCAACAGCAACGCTGTTTCCAGCAGTAACCTTAGCAGCAACAACAATACTGGTTCTGGCTGTAACCCTAGCAGCAACAGCACCGTTTCCAGTGGTAACCATAGCAACAACAACAACAACATGGCTTTTGCCTTGGTGCTGGCCACAGCCACCCAGCTGTGGAAGGACAACCCGGAGCGCGACCTGTTCAACACGTTCTCTGTGTCGGAGCGCGACCTGACCAGCGCCATCACCCACCTGGAGACACAGCTGGGGGCCCACCTGTCTCCACCGGAGGAGGAGGGTGGGGGTGGGGGGCAGACTCTGGCACCGCCCCCCCCGCCCTGTGTGGATGAGGAGCTGCCGTTCCGCATCAAGTTCATCCTGGACAGTTACTGTCACATTTTCTGGCTGCGGTGAGTGTGTGTCTGTGTCGTGTCTGTGTTGTGTCCAACCTCCTGACAGGGGGCGGGGACACCTGGGGCCTGTGTTTGGAAATGTCAAGGTGTTGCTTTGATGGTAATGATAATAGTGATAATAGTAATGATGTCATCATCATCATCATCATCATCAAGATTATTATCATCAAAATCATAAGATTGATAGCTGTCTGAAATGCGCTCTACCTCCGGTCTGTGTGAAGTTGTTGCTTTGATGAGCTTTTCACTTTTATACTTATGATAATGATGGTGATAATAATCATCATCATCATCATCATCATAAAAATCATAAGACTGATATCTATTTGAAATGTACTCTACAACCGTTCTGTGTGAGGTCGATGCTTTGGTGTGCTTTTTGCTTTGATAATGATAATAATAGTAGTAGTAATAATGAAAAAAAGCAGTGAAAATAATAACTGTAGTAATAATGATATTCAGTTATGGGTATTTATAATTTGCTCTCTACCTCCTCAGCAAATGAGCTGGGAGTGCTAACAATTAATAACAGCAACATAAATAAGGGAAAATGGTTACAAGAATTAACAACACAGAGCACTGTGATTAAAGACTTACATGTATTGGTGAGAGTTACACAGTGTGGTGATTGTTACACTGGTTTTACTCTGTCGTTGTGGTGTTTTTGTATGGGTTCTTTAACTTTCTCAGTCTCTTTCTTCTTACTCTTGGTTTCATCGGAGATCCTTTTTTCATTCTTTCTTTCTAAAGGTTAGATTATCAGTCAAAGTGATTCAAATAAAAGAACTTGTGAAATGAAACAAATTGTGTTGCAGAATGTTTAGATGTTTACATATCTGCAACTTTGTGGGTCTTGCCTTGACATGCATGAAAGGTCAGGTGGAAATGTGTGACGCAAATCCTCTTCCTGAACACACACCTTTATCCCATGTTACTGTGGTGTTCAAGGTGAAACCTCTCACTTGAGTCATGAACAAACATGTGCAAGGTCTGTTGGCTTGCTGCCTTGTGTAGGATGAATGTGTGTGTGTCTGTGTCTGGCTGTTTCCTCTATTTGGTCAAAAGAATGTGTGTGTGTGCATGCGCACGTACATGTGTGTGTGTGTGTATGTGCGTGTGTGTGTGTGTGGGTGTGTGTGTGTGTGTGAATGCACAGAGTGACCAAGGCCCTTTATGTGTGACATGAGAGGTTAGCCAGATGTCATGATGACCAGGAAGGCTTTTGTTTCGTCATGGCCGTGAATTGAGCATGATGATCTGAGCCCTGTGGACATTATTGGGTTTGTTTGTTTTTTTTTGTTTTTTTTTTTGGGGGGGGGGGGGGAGGGGGGGGTACGGGAGGGGGGGGGGGTGTTAGGGGGTGAGGGGGGGCATGGGGCGTGTTTATATGTATTTGCATTTCTGTCAGAAAAGATGGCAGTGTAAAAAGGAGAACGTTGTTTGTTTTTTTTTTCCCCCTTTTTTTTTTTTTTTTTTTTTGCTGCGATATATTTCACACCATTTCAATTCATTTGCCCCTGTTTTCCTCAGGAAATATAAAACTTTCTCTCCTCTTTGTCAGCCTGCCTGCCTGCCTGTCTGTATCTCTTTCTGTCTGTATCTCTGTCCGTCTGTCTCTGTCTGTCTGTCTCTCTTGCCAGAGATGTTGTCACTTGAGAAATGTGTTGGAATATGTCGCATGGTGCATTGGTAGATGAATGAACAAAGTTATTATGTGTAGGGTGGCCTGTTGGTTGCTGCCATTTTTCTTCAAAGAAGGAACTTTGTTTTGTTTCATTGTTTGCTTTCACCATTTTCATTTGTTTATTATAATGGTTTGTTATACATTGAAAGTTTATTGACACATTCACCCATGTCATAAGCACCTGGGTGTAAAAAAGCAGCTGTGCTTACTCCATTACCCTTGTTAAATAAAAATTTGTGTCGTTTCATGGCCAGTGACATTAAATATTTTAAGTGTCGAAGCGTCTCTCTCTTGCCAGAGATGTGGAGTAATAAAAGCACAGGAAAAGATGAAGCAATGATGATGGGGAAATGTTGCCCAAGAGGAAGATTTACCACACCGTACACAGTGTGTATGCATGGTGATTTATTCCTCTGCATCTGCATTGTGTTTTCCAGTTATATGAGTGGTTTCCAAACTTCATAACACAGATCAGAAGTCTTTATTAGATACAACGGACTACTAAGAAGAAACCATAAGATTTCTTTTTTATTGATATTATTTTGGATAGCACATCTGTGTGGGGGGGTGATGCACAGAAAGAATCGCACAGATAGATAGATCTCTGAAAGGAACATGGATCTTTTCTTGTGTACTGTCCCATCTTCTGTACTGTCTGAGTGACTTTACTCCCACGCCGCCGTTACATGTCCCAAGTCGGAACATGAATCCTTTTTTGTGTACTGTCCCATCTTCCGTACTGTCTGAATGACTTTACTCCCACGCCGCTCGTTACGTGTCCCCGGTCCGTCGCAGGGGTTCCTTGCAGTCCAAGAGTGGGCAGTCCTCCAGACAGATAAGACTTGTGTGGATAGCTGGCACTCAGACCAGGGCACTACAAGGCCTAGTGTGGTGGTGAAGACTTGTGTGGATAGCTGGCACTCAGACCAGGGCACTACAAGGCCTAGTGTGGTGGTGAAGACTTGTGTGGATAGCTGGCACTCAGACCAGGGCACTACAAGGCCTAGTGTATGGATGATTGGGGGAGGAGGAGACGAATGATGGGGGGTTGGGGGGGACAGAAGGAAGAAAGAAAGGGATATAGATTATAAAAAAAAAGCAAAAACAGCCAGTTAATGAGTTTTGATTTCACTCTGCTGATGAAGGGTATTGCGACTGCGGCTGGTTTTGATCAAGTAAGTGGTTTGTGTGTGTGTGTGTTTGAGTGAGTGTTTGTGTGACAGAATGAGTGTGTGACAGAGTGAGTGTTTGTGTGACAGAATGAGTGTGTGACAGAGTGAGTGTTTGTGTGACAGAGTGAGTGTGTAGGGGGGTGGGGGTTGAAGAAAGAAAGCAAAGGAGAGTGAGTGTGAAGGTGAGTGTGGGTTGAAGAAAGAAAACGAAGAAGAGTGAGTGTGTAGGGGGGTGGGGGTTGAAGAAAGAAAGCGAAGAAGAGTGAGTGTGTAGGTGGGTGGGGATTAAAGAAAGAAAGCGAAGGAGAGTGAGTGTGAAGGTGAGTGTGGGTTGAAGAAAGAAAGCGAAGGAGAGTGAGTGTGAAGGTGAGTGTGGGTTGAAGAAAGAAAGCGAAGAAGAGTGAGTGTGTAGGGGGGTGGGGGTTGAAGAAAGAAAGTGGAGAAGAGTGAGTGTGTAGGGGGGTGGGGGTTGAAGAAAGAAAGCGAAGAAGAGTGAGTGTGTAGGGGGGTGGGGGTTGAAGAAAGAAAGCGAAGAAGAGTGAGTGTGTAGGGGGGTAGGGGTTGAAGAAAGAAAGCGAAGGAGAGCGAGTGCTTTGGAGAATTATCCTCCTCCCACCTCTATTGTGGGTTCTGTTTAGTATTCATCTTAAGAAAAAAAATTGCCTCTCTCTTCCCTACCTCTTTCTCTCTGTCTCACACATAGACATACACACACACACACACACACACACACTCATGCATATATACACACACACAGGCATACACACACAGAGGAACTTGTCAATCACAATTGATTGCACTTTTGCAGTAATCTTACATGTGCAAAACAAATACACACTCTCTTGATCTTTCATGAACAACTTACACACACAATTTCTCTTTCTATGTCTCTTTCTCTCTCCCTCACACACACACACACTCACACACACACTCACTCACACACACACATGTACTTACACTCACACAGATGTGCATGCACACATACTACAAAACACATGCACACACCCCTACACACCCACACACCCATCCACACCTAGGAGATAAGGGAAACTATCTCCACCCTGAACCCATACAGGTGCTGTGACCTGGATTCAAACCCAAGACCCTCCTATCAAAAGTCCCGCGCTCTGACCACTCAGGTGTGGCAGGCCTCCATCAGAAGTGTGGCGTGACTGATCCTGCGTCAGGCAGGGGACAGGTTCCATTGCATGTGGCAGCCGTCAGGGGACCCATCCACTTAGTGGCTAATTCAGCTGAGTGGCTCCCTGGGGGGTGGGCAGAGGGGGGGTGTGAGGGGGTGGCAGTTCCCCGTTGGCCTGACAGCCATGCCAGCAGAAAGTCCATCCAGTGCAGTGTCACCTAACTCTTGGAGTGCATTTTGGAGTGCTGTGACCAAAGTCGTTTCTTTTTTTTCTTTTTTTTGGTAATGTGGAAGCCCAGTGTCATTTGCATTATTCTCTCATTCTTTCATCTGCAATGCTGGAGATTCCTTGCTGTGTGATCTTCGTTCCTTTTCTGGGGTTGACTTCAGAGCTTCTGAAAGTGAGGGAGAAGGGAAGGGGAGAGGGAAGACTGACCTGCAGACACACACACATACACATGCACACACGCATGCACATGCACACTGACAAACTGTGTGTGTTTGCACACAACACTCATAAAAACATTTATATTGAATAACCCCACCCACCCCACCACCACCACCAACTCCCCCACCCCACACACATATACACACACACAATGATACAACCCCCCCCAGCCCCCAGCCCCCCCCCACACACACCCCACACACACTATCATACCCCCCCCCTAACACACACACACACATATATATATATACACACACAGTCATACACCCCCACCCTCATTATATACATACACATTTTTTTTCTCAAGGTCTGATGAATGCATTGGGCTTGTGAATATCAGGTATCTTCCTTTTTTCTCTCTCTCTCTTGTTTTTCTCCAGTAGATGTGGTGGAGCAAATGCGGATCAGTCTGCACACTTTGACACCTTGAAACTGAAACTGAAACACACTTTAGTCCCCACCCCAGCCCTTCCCCTCTTTACAGCCCCTTGCCCCTAACCCCACTCCCTCCACAGTAAGCAAAACGAGTCATCAGGTACCTGTGTAGGTGCGAAAGGCTCAAAGAAACGCATCGTTAATTGTTCCTGATATTTCCTGTTTGTCCCTGTCCCTGATTTTTCCTCTGTGTGTCCCTGATTTTTGTGGTGCATGTCCCTGAAAGTGAAGTGTGGGGGCAGACATGTGTGCTGACAGGCCGGGTGGTGGCGTGCTGTGTGCAGGAAGCAGGACCTGAGGGAGCTGAAGCTGCTGCAGAAGCAGGAGAACAAGCAGTACCAGGACCTGCTCTACAAGAACCACTTGGCCACCGAGACACAGGAACGCAAGTTTGAAGCAGAGATGCAGGTCTGTTTCTTTATTTAGGAGGTGTGGGGGGATAAGGGTGGGAGGGTCTTTTTCCATCGTTGTGACGCATGTTTGACAGGGAAATGCAGGTCAGGTCATTTGGGAAGGAAGGGCACTTTTTTATGAGGGGGAGTGGGGGGTTTGGGGGTGTCAGTCAGCTTCCATCATTTTGTATGCAAATTTGATGGGGAAATAACAGTCTCTTTCTGAGAGCGAAGAGCACAGGATACATTAACAAAATTGTTTTTTAGATATATCTAGGGTCTGTGTTTCCGTTGCTGTAACAAAACGTTGATGGGTCGGGTCTTTTGGTGGCAGGGAAAAGCACAGGATTTCCATTATTGTAAAGCATGGTTAATGGGGAAATGCAGGATAGGTCTTTTTGAGGGGTGGGTGGGGGCACAGATTTTTGTGGGGGGGTGGGAGGGGATCTGATTCTATCAGTGGAACTGAGGTTTGACAGTGAAATGGAGTCATGCCTTTCTTTTTTTTTTTTTTTAAGAGGTGGATAGGGGTGCTGAAGGTTTTTATTTTATTGGGTCTGTTTCCATTATTGTAACTCAAGATTTGACCAGGAAACAGAGGTAATTTTTTGAGAGAGGTTGCAAGATTTATTATTATTTATTTATTAGCAGCATTTATGGTTGTTTTTTTTGTTGTTGTTTGTTGTTAATTTCGTGAGATGAGTCTTGGAGCTTTCAAAGTTCTTGTTCATTAAGGATGAGAGTTTGAAAAGGAAATGTAAGTGCGATGTTTCTGACTTACGATTCAGGATTTCTTCAGCAAGTTGGCAATGGTCTGAGAGCCATCTAATTAAGTTTTGGTTGAAATGTGCTCAATATCTGTTTAAAAAATGTTTTCGGCAAGTATCGAACTCTTTTTCTTTTCTTTTTTTTAAATTCCTGTCATGTGATCTGCGTAACCTGTGTGTTCTGTGTGTGTGAGAGAGAGAGAGAGAGAGAGAGAGAGAGAGAGAGAGAGAGAGTGTGTGTGTGTGTGTGTGTGTGTGTGTGTGTAACCTGTGTTTGTATGGATGTGTGTGTGTGTGTGTGTGTGTGCAGTATGAACAGGACACACAGATAATAACAGAAGTGTGTGTGTTTGTGTCTTATATGTTTGCTTATGTGTGATTATATGTTTGTGTGCTGTTTGTGTGTGCTATATATTATGTGTGTTTGTGTGCTACATGTGTGTTGGTTTGGTTTGTGTTTGTGTCTTATATGTGTGTTTGTGTGTTGGTGTTCTACAAGTGTTTTTGTGTCTTATATTTTTTGTGTGTTTGTGTCCTATATGTGTATTTGTGTCTGATTTGTGTGTTTTTGTCATATGCTGTGTGCTGTGGGTGTGTGGGCAGACCCTGCTGAAGAACTACGAGCAGGACATGGAGATACTGACCAAGCAGCAGAAGCAGGCAGTGGAGAAGGCGGAACTGGCCCAGCAGCAGGACATGAAGATGACCGGAAAACGCATCAAGCAGGACCAGGTCAGTGACAGTGCATACTACCCTCGCAGATCTCCGGTTTAATTTTTTTTTTAACAAAAATACCCAACAACAGTGTATCAAGCAGGACCAGGTCAGTGACAGTGCACACTTTCCTTGCAGAACTCTGGTTTAATAAAGAATATAAAGTGACCTATTTAAAGAAGAAACCACATCAAACAGGACCAGGTGTGACAGTGCACACTTTCCTCGAAGAAGTCTGGTTTTAAGTTTCTGTTTCAAGGATATGTCAGAGCATGTGGACACATTCATATACACTACACCACATCTGCTGGTTTAAAAAAAAAAATGACTTGATTTAAGTTCAAGTGAGCTTGTTGGTGGTGCAAGACAGAATGAGTTTTGGTGTCCTTTAAGTTCAAGTGATGTGGTTGTTGGTGCAAGACATAATGAGTTTAGGTGTCCTTTAAGTTCAAGTGATGTGGTTGTTGGTGAGGACAGAATGAGTTTAGGTGTCCTTTAAGTTCAAGTGAGCTGGTTGTTGGTGAGGACAAAATGAGTTTAGGTGTCCTTTAAGTTCAAGTGATGTGGTTGTTGGTGAGGACAAAATGAGTTTAGGTGTCCTTTAAGTTCAAGTGACATGGTTGTTGGTGCTGGACAGAATGAGTTTTGGTGTCCTTTAAGTTCAGGTGATGTGGTTGTTGGTGAGGACAGGATGAGTTTTGGTGTCCTTTAAGTTCAAGTGATGTGGTTGTTGGTGCAGGACAGAATGAGTTTTGGTGTCCTTTAAGTTCAAGTGATGTGGTTGTTGGTGCAGGACAGAATGAGTTTTGGTGTCCTTTAAGTTCAAGTGACATGGTTGTTGGTGCTGGACAGAATGAGTTTTGGTGTCCTTTAAGTTCAAGTGATGTGGTTGTTGGTGCAGGACAGAATGAGTTTTGGTGTCCTTTAAGTTCAGGTGATGTGGTTGTTGGTGAGGACAGGATGAGTTTTGGTGTCCTTTAAGTTCAAGTGATGTGGTTGTTGGTGCAGGACAAAGAGACGAAGAGGTTCCGGGACAAGCTGAAGCAGGAGATGAAGCTGCTGAAGCAGGAGCTGGACATGATGCCCAAGGGAGACAAGGAGAATGTCCGCCGGGCACGTGAAGCAAAAGAACGCGAACTTCAGGATAAAGTAAGATCAGGGTTGGGTATGGGTGGAGTATTTCCATGTTGTATGGAATTCTGCTTTGGCATTTTTAGGAGATTTATTTTATTGTGCTTTATTCGTCTATTTATTTTGCCCTGTTATTTGTACCTTGTTTCGGTATTAAGACATCCACTTGGATTAATTAAGCTGCCCCTACACCTCCACCACAAACTTTTCAGTCTTACAAAACCCAGTCACTGCTACCTTTGTAGAAGTCATTGTTATCATATTTAGGTTGCACTGGTCTTCAGTGTACTGATTCATATATTTGGGATTTACTTGTGGGCTGTTTGATGTTTTTAGGTTTAATTTTGTTGTCATCACCAGTTTGCCTCCATGGAAAGAGTGACAGAAAGATGTGGACAGCAAAGTTGAGCAGATGGATGAAACTGCTTGCCACATTGTACCTGTAGACTGAATAAAACAAGTTTAAAAAAAAAAGAAGAAATATATGGACTGATTTTTGCCCGTTCAAAAAAATGGGAGGTGAGCACATTAAGTTTCTCAAGGAGGCGTCACTGCATTTTGATATACGCTACACCACATCTGCTAAGCATATGCCTAACAACAGCATAAATCAACACGCTTGTCAGGCCTTGAGTGCATGCATACATACATACATATATATATATATATATATATATATATATATATTGTGTGTGTGTGTGTGCCTATCTGAGTGGATTTTTTTCTGCAGAATTTTGCCAGAGGACAGCATATTTGTTTCCATAATAGTTTGCCTTTTCAGTGCGCTAAGTGCATGATGCACCCAGGACATGAGGTTTACCGTGTCACCCGAGTGACTAGATGCTCAGTTTGATTTTCCAGTCAAACATGAGAGAAAGGGTGAGAGCAGGAGTTGAACCCAGATCCTGGCAGGCACTGTACAGGCAGATTATCACCTTAACCACTGTGGCCCGTTGTTCCCCAGGAGCGTCAGTTCCAGGAGAGCCTGGAGGAGAGGCTGCAGCAGCAGATGCGGCGCATGGCGGAGCAGCACCAGCAGAAGATCGTCATGCTGGAGGGACAGTTCCTGCAGCAGAAGCAGCAGCTGCTCAGAGGTCTGACTCACACACACACACACACACATGCACACGCAAACACGCGTGCGCGCACACACACACACACACACACACACTCTCACACACACATGCACACGCAAACACGTGTGCACACACATGCACACACACACACATGCACACGCAAACACGCGTGCGCACACACATACACACTCGCATGCAGCTTCCAGATTTTCAGTGTTACAAAAATAAGTCACTACCATCCATGGGCTTGTTAGAGTTGTGGGGAAGTGACGGCTGTGTGTGTGAAATCACGGGGAGTACATGGGGATCAGGACCACTGGCTGTTAATTAAGGCAGCTGCATTGAGGTGTTTTTTTTTTACAGGAAATTTCTCAAAGAGCAGTTTCTCGGAGGTGTGTTTGGGAGTGAGACATATTACTGTGTTTACTGAACTTCTTGGAAGATTTTACAGCAACCCATAGATAATTTTTGCAGTGACTTTTTAACAAAAATCCACTGATCACAGTATTACTGGGAGTGTTGTATTTGATTTTGGTTTGACGTGATCTAACTTGACTCAGCATAACTCAGATCACCCTGACATGACTTGAACCAATCCAACTCATCTCAAATCTCAGCTTGACTTAGCTCTACTGTGCTCAGTCTGAACAGACCCAACCTGCCCCATCCTGACCTGATCTGATGTGACCTTATCTGATCTTACCACATGACCTGGCCTGACCAGAAGACCTGACCTGACCAGATGACCTGGCCTGACCAGATGACCTGACCAGTTGACCTAACCTGACCAGATGACCTGGCCTGACTAGATGACCTGGCCTGACCAGATGACCTGGCCTGACCAGATGACCTGACCTGACCTGACATGAGCAGGGAAACTTTGCTGACTGTGCGGGTGTTGTGTGTTGTTTGTGCAGCGCGTGAGGCGGGGGTGTGGGAGAAGGAGAAGGGCCAGCTCCATGAGAAGCACCAGCTGGCCAGGGGGCAGTTGAAGGAGATGTTCTTCCTCAAGAGGCACCAGATGCTCACCAGGCATCAGAAGGTCACGCCACTACCCTCGACTTTTTTCTCTTTCTTTATTTTTTTAATTTATTTTTGTTTTTAAAAATATTTATTCGTGTATTTATTTGTTTGTTTGTTTATTTGTTTCATCTTTTTTCTTTTCTTTTTATTCTCACAAAATTTGTTTGTTTATTTATTTATTTATATGGTACTCACAATAAACATTTATGTATTACCTTCTCAGGTGTTACATGTTACTATTTCAGTTGTTTTAAGACATGTGAGACACATTTTTGATAATCAGGATAAGCAAATAACAAACGTGAAAAACTAATAAAAAATTTTTGAATGAAGACAAATTGGAAACAGAAACTATCATCACATGACAAACTAAAAACATATTATTGTCATGATAAACTAAAAAATTATCCCCAAAGAATTCAGTGATTACCATCAACATAATGGATAATATACAATCACATTGCCTACTGTATTGAAGCATGTAAAAATTTTCGTCTTGTGCAAAAACGTATTTTTCAAGGATTTGACACAGTTAAGAGTTCAAGCAAAGCATTCCCATGGCGAGATTAGACACCTAAATTATAGCCCTGAATGCCATTTATTATTAGTAAGATTATTGACTCACTTGTGTAAACAAAGTGAGTCTATGTTTTAACCCGGTGTTCGGTTGTCTGTGTGTGTGGGTGTCCGTGTGTCTGTGTGTCCGTGGTAAACTTTAACATTGACATTTTCTCTGCAAATACTTTGTCAATTGACACCAAATTTGGCATAAAAATGGGAAAAATTCAGTTCGTTCCAGTCATCTTGTTTAAAACAATATTGCACCTCTGGGATGGGCACACAAAAAAAAAAGAAGAAAAAAAAGAAGCCTGATTATATGCAAACTGCATTTACTGTTATATTTATATTTTTTGTATTCTCTAAACTTGGCACTTTGGTCTGATATTCTGACACAACAACAAGAGGAGTCATTATTATCATTTTTTGTTCAAACAGGAACTTCTTTTGCTAAGCATGGAATTTTTATTTATTTTGCAAACGTTTTGGTGCAGATAATAAAAAAGGGAAAATACTCTGTAATTAATGCTAGGGGACTTAATTTATCACAAGTGAGTCTTGAAGGCCTTGCCTCTCGTTATAATTGTTATAATTATTATCATTGTTATATCTGACAAGTGTGTGGTGGGTGTGGTGACTGCAGGAGATTGAGCAGATGAAGCACTACAACACCCAGGAGGAAGACATGCACCATGCATGCCATTCATCATTATCATTATCATGATATCTTATCTAACCTTAACGAATGTGTGGGGGGTGTGGTGACTGCAGGAGATGGAGCAGAAGAAGGAAGACATGCACCATGCATGACATTCATCATTATCATTATCATGATATCTTATCTAACCTTAACGAATGTGTGGGGGGTGTGGCGGCTGCAGGAGATGGAGCAGAAGGAGGAAGACATGCACCATGCATGCCATTCATCATTATCATTATCATGATATCTTATCTAACCTTAGCGAATGTGTGGGGGGTGTGGCGGCTGCAGGAGATGGAGCAGAAGGAGGAAGACATGCACCATGCATGCCATTCATCATTATCATTATCATGATATCTTATCTAACCTTAACGAATGTGTGGGGGGTGTGGTGACTGCAGGAGATGGAGCAGAAGAAGGAAGACATGCACCATGCATGACATTCATCATTATCATTATCATGATATCTTATCTAACCTTAACGAATGTGTGGGGGGTGTGGTGACTGCAGGAGATGGAGCAGAAGGAGGAAGACATGCACCATGCATGCCATTCATCATTATCATTATCATGATATCTTATCTAACCTTAACGAACGTGTGGTTGGTGCGGCGGCTGCAGGAGATGGAGCAGAAGGAGGAAGACGTGTACCACACATGCTGTTTATCATTATCATTATCATGATATCTTATCAAACCTTAACGAACGTGTGGTGGATGTGGCGGCTGCAGGAGATGGAGCAGAAGGAGGAAGACGTGTACCACACATGCTGTTTATCATTATCATTATCATATCTTATCTAACCTTAACGAACGTGTGGTTGGTGCGGCGGCTGCAGGAGATGGAGCAGAAGGAGGAAGACGTGTACCACACATGCTGTTTATCATTATCATTATCATGATATCTTATCAAACCTTAACGAACGTGTGGTGGATGTGGCGGCTGCAGGAGATGGAGCAGAAGGAGGAAGACGTGTACCACACATGCTGTTTATCATTATCATTATCATATCTTATCTAACCTTAACGAACGTGTGGTTGGTGTGGCGGCTGCAGGAGATGGAGCAGAAGGAGGAAGACGTGTACCACACATGCTGTTTATCATTATCATTATCATATCTTATCTAACCTTAACGAACGTGTGGTTGGTGTGGCGGCTGCAGGAGATGGAGCAGATGAAGCGCCACAACACCCAGAAGGAGGAAGACATGCAGGCCAAGCACACTGTGGAGAAGCGCCGTATGCCCAAGATCCTCAAGGCCGAGGCCAAGACCCGCGCCCAGATGTTCAAACAGAGCCTGCGACTGTCCACTGTCGGCTCTCCCGAGGACGACAAGATGAAAATAAAGCAGGTCAGAGGGTCAAAATAAAGGTCAGAGGGAAATGTGGTCAGCGCTGGGTCAAAATAAAGCAGGTCAGAGGGAAATGTGGTCAGCGCTGGGTCATAATAAAGCAGGTCAGAGGGAAATGTGGTCAGCGCTGGGTGAGAATGAAGCAGGTCAGAGGGAAATGTGGTCAGTGCTGGGTCATAATAAAGCAGGTCAGAGGGAAATGTGGTCAGCGCTGGGTCATAATAAAGCAGGTCAGAGGGAAATGTGGTCAGCGCTGGGTGAGAATGAAGCAGGTCAGAGGGAAATGTGGTCAGTGCTGGGTCATAATAAAGCAGGTCAGAGGGAAATGTGGTCAGCACTGGGTCATAATAAAGCAGGTCAGAGGGAAATGTGGTCAGCACTGGGTCATAATAAAGCAGGTCAGAGGGAAATGTGGTCTGCACTGGGTCATAATAAAGCAGGTCAGAGGGAAATGTGGTCTGCACTGGGTCATAATAAAGATCAGAGGGAAATGTGGTCAGTGCTGGGTGAGAATGAAGCAGGTCAGAGGGAAATGTGGTCAGTGCTGGGTCATAATAAAGCAGGTCAGAGGGAAATGTGGTCAGTGCTGGGTGAGAATGAAGCAGGTCAGAGGGAAATGTGGTCAGCGCTGGGTCATAATAAAGCAGGTCAGAGGGAAATGTGGTCAGCGCTGGGTCAAAATAAACGTCAGAGGGAAATGTGGTCAGTGCTGGGTGAGAATGAAGCAGGTCAGAGGGAAATGTGGTCAGCACTGGGTCATAATAAAGCAGGTCAGAGGGAAATGTGGTCAGCGCTGGGTCATAATAAAGCAGGTCAGAGGGAAATGTGGTCAGCGCTGGGTGAGAATGAAGCAGGTTAAGGGGGTCAGATGGAAATGTGTTAAACACAAGCAGGAAGGGGAAGTACAGTTGGGGAGGGGGTGGGGGGTCAACTCTGGATCAGACTGAAGCAGATCAGGGGGTGTGGTGATGTGTGTGGTGTGTGTGTTGACATGTGGCTGTGTGTGTGTGTGGTGATGTGTGTGGTGTGTGTGTTTCATGTGGCTGTGTGTGTGTGTGATGATGTGTGGCTGTGTGTGGTGTGTGTGTTGACATGTGTCTGTGTGTGTGTGTGATGATTGATGTGTGTGGCTGTGTGTGGTGTGTGTGTTTCATGTGTTTCATGTGGATGTGTGTGTGTGTGATGATGTGTGACGTGTGATGTGTGTGTTACCTGTGGCTGTGTGTGTGTGTGTGATGATGTGTGACGTGTGATGTGTGTGGCTGTGTGTGGTGTGTGTGTTTCATGTGGCTGTGTGTGTGTGTGATGTGTGATGTGTGTGGTGTGTGTGTTACATGTGGCTGTGTGTGTGTGTGTGATGATGTGTGACATGTGATGTGTGTGGTGTGTGTGTTACATGTGGCTGTGTGTGATGTGTGACGTGTGATGTGTGTGGTGTGTGAGTTAAATGTGGCTGTGTGTGGTGTGTGTGATGTGTGTGGTGTGATGATGTGTGACGTGTGATGTGTGTGGTGTGATGATGTGTGTGGTGTGATGTGAGATGTGGCGTGTGATGTGAGATGTGGCGTGTGATGTGTGTGATGTGTGACATGCGATGTGTGTGGTGTCACAGTTTGAGGAGAACGAGAAGCGGCGGATGAAAGCAGAACAGCAGCGGCAGGACAACAAGCACCGGAAGCAGTGGGAGGAACTGCAGTTCAAGAACGAGACTGCCGTCAGGGAGCTGGAGCAGCTTCAGGTGAGACTGGCCATGTGCTGCCATCAAACTCACCTGTGAAACACACCTGAGTCACACTTGTAAAACATACCTGTGAAACACATGAGGAAACACCTGAAAAACATACCTTTGAAGCACACATGACAAAACACCCCTGAAAAATATACCTGTGAAACACAGCTGAGACACACCTGAAACATACCTGTGAAATACACCTGTGAAACACATGCCTTCACTTCACTTTATCCCTTTTCCATCAAAAATGATGAAAATATCCAGTTGTTACAGATGTGCATGTAA
>NC_134894.1:3197514-3217514 GCF_041734735.1 Babylonia areolata | reverse complement strand
GACTCAGGGTCTGCCTGTTGACACGTAGCGTCCTGCATTTATCATCACCTGTCTGGCTTTGTTCAAAAGGCTCCTTTTTCACTATCAGGTGCTTCTTTTTCCTAGTTTTTTTGTTTGTTTTGTTTTGTGTTTCCTGTTTTTATTTCCTCATGTTTCAGACTCTTTTGTTTCGCACCACCCTCTGTTCACTGATGAGAATAGTATTACTGTTTTACTTGTGATTGTATAGATTTGTGTATGAGTGTGCTGGTAAAAGTTGTGTTTACGTCTTGGATAGATAGAGGTAACTGCTGTTGTGGTCACCGCTGAACAGGTCCAGGTGTTCCGTGGAGATTGTGGGTGGTGCTGTGCTGTCTTTAGTTTGACGTCTTTTTCACTGTTTAGTGATATTAAATAGGGGAAACCCCTTTTTGTGCATGTGTATGTGTGTGTGAGCAGGGTGGATGTGTGGGTGGGGGTGATGGGAGGAGATGGTGGGATGACTTGAAACGGGAAAGTGACGGGTGAAAAGAAAGAGTAAAGAAGGATTGGACTGAGAGTAAAGTGTAATGGAATAAAGCAGTGTGGCTGTAACAAAAAGGTAAGCTGTGCTGTGCTGTTGAATCATTGTTCGTGTTGACCCTGCACTGACCACCCCCAGTCTTTAGCCTTTTCTAATAAATTAACTACATCACTGCTGATCTAAATTTAAAATGGCAATTATAAAGCTGCTTCAAATGCTGGTGCATTTTGGCACCAAGGCCGACGGCGATGCAATAAGCAAGTAAAAGACAGCAATAGAATGATGCAGACTGTCCTTTCACACAGTTTTGATGAACGCTTGTAGTCTTCTTCCACACAGTGTACATCAGCACAGCTTTTGTGGTAAATGCTGACAGTCTTTTTACACACAGTGCACATAGCACAGCTTTGGTAAATGCTGACAGCACAGCTTTGGTGGTAAATGCTGACAGCACAGCTTAGGTGGTAAATGCTGAGTATCATTTTACACAGTGTACATCAGCACAGCTTTTGTGGTGAATGCTGACAGCACAGCTTAGGTGGTAAATGCTGAGTATCTTTTTACACAGTGTACATCAGCACAGCTTTTGTGGTAAATGCTGACAGCACAGCTTAGGTGGTAAATGCTGAGTATCTTTTTACACAGTGTACATCAGCACAGCTTTGGTGGTAAATGCTGACAGCACAGCTTAGGTGGTAACTGTTGATAGCCTCTCACACAGTGTACATGAGCACAGGGACTAAGAAATAGATATGCGTGCTAAATACAGATGTCAGGACCCCTGACGCATATTAGAGGAAGACTTCAACTAAAAGTGTGTTTTGCAAGCAAGAGATGTTTGTGTAAGAAAGGACTCAGTTCCACAGACACAGGGTTGGTTTACACTGCAGGGCATGTGGATGGAGCCAGGGGTATCACTGAAGAGATCACCGCTGTCTTTGAAACAGCCTGTCCGCTGATGGTAGTCATAATTAAACTTCATTGCTGTGTCTGTGGCCTCCCTTCATTAAGTTGTGAACTGGGATTCAGAAATACACATTTGTCACCATCTCTCCCATGGTCAGAAAAGTGGCTTAGCTTGTCTTTGGTCTTGTGATTTGTGGCATGGCAGAAGAGACCCCTGTGTATGTTTACCTCCCCTTTCCCAGTATGTATGCCATTTTTCCCACTTCTTCTTCTTCTTCTCCCTTATTTTGTGACAGGCTGTTGGGGTTCCACACTGAAATACTGTTCACCACGTTCCTCTAGGTCTGTCAGTTGTGTGTCAGAGCCGTGGTTTCTGTAGATGGTTTTCCTGTCCCGTGTGGAAAGTTGTTAGTCCTTTATTTCCTGTCTCCCCCTGTCTCCCAGTCCTTTATTTTCTGTCTTCCCCTGTCTCCCAGTCCTTTATTTCCTGTCTTCCCCTGTCTCCCAGTCCTTTACTTTCTGTCTCCCCCTGTCTCCCAGTCCTTTATTTCCTGTCTACCCCTGTCTCCCTGTCCTTTATTTCCTGTCTACCCCTGTCTCCCAGTCCTTTATTTTCTGTCTCCCCCTGTCTCCCTGTCCTTTATTTCCTGTCTTCCCCTGTCTCCCAGTCCTTTATTTCCTGTCTTCCCCTGTCTCCCAGTCCTTTATTTCCTGTCTTCCCCTATCTCCCAGTCCTTTACTTTCTGTCTTCCCCTGTCTCCCAGTCCTTTATTTTCTGTCTTCCCCTATCTCCCAGTCCTTTATTTTCTGTCTTCCCCTGTCTCCCAGTCCTTTATTTCCTGTCTTCCCCTGTCTCCCTGTCCTTTATTTTCTGTCTTCCCCTGTCTCCCAGTCCTTTATTTCCTGTCTTCCCCTGTCTCCCAGTCCTTTACTTTCTGTCTTCCCCTGTCTCCCAGTCCTTTATTTTCTGTCTTCCCCTGTCTCCCTGTCCTTTATTTTCTGTCTTCCCCTGTCTCCCAGTCCTTTACTTCCTGTCTTCCCCTGTCTCACAGTCCTTTACTTTCTGTCTTCCCCTGTCTCCCAGTCCTTTACTTCCTGTCTTCCCCTGTCTCCCAGTCCTTTACTTTCTGTCTACCCCTGTCTCCCAGTCCTTTACTTTCTGTCTTCCCCTGTCTCCCTCCCTGAGCAGATCCTCAGAGGACTGTTTCAGAAAGGCCACTATGTCCGTACCAACTTCATTTTCTTTTATCTTAACTGATGTCAGCAGTGTTGTATTGTTCAGTGTGCTGCTTCATGGTTCAGTGAATTGTTGATTGTTGATGTGATCAGTGTACCTGTACCTGTCCCTTCATGGTTCAGTGCACTTGTTGATTGTTGATGTGATCAGTGTACCTGTACCTGTCTCTTCATGGTTGAGTGCACTTGTGTTGATGTGATCAGTGTACCTGTACCTATCCCTTCATGGCTTAGTGCACTTGTTGATTGTTGATGTGATCAGTGTACCTGTACCTATCCCTTCATGTCTTAGTGCACTTGATTGTTGATGTGATCAGTGTACCTGTACCTATCCCTTCATGGCTTGGTGCACTTGTTGATTGTTGATGTGATCAGTGTACCTGTACCTATCCCTTCATGGCTCAGTGCACTTGATTGTTGATGTGATCACTGTACCTGTACCTGTCCCTTCATGGCTTAGTGCACTTGAGGATTGTTGATGTGATCAGTGTACCTGTACCTATCCCTTCATGGCTCAGTGCACTTGTTGATTGTTGATGTGATCAGTGTACCTGTACCTATCCCTTCATGGCTTGGTGCACTTGTTGATTGTTGATGTGATCAGTGTACCTGTACCTGTCTCTTCATGGTTGAGTGCACTTGTTGATTGTTGATGTGATCAGTGTACCTGTACCTGTCCCTTCATGGCTCAGTGCACTTGATTGTTGATGTGATCAGTGTACCTGTACCTATCCCTTCATGGCTCAGTGCACTTGATTGTTGATGTGATCAGTGTACCTGTACCTGTCTCTTCATGGTTGAGTGCACTTGTTGATTGTTGATGTGATCAGTGTACCTGTACCTGTCTCTTCATGGTTCAGTGCACTTGATTGTTGATGTGATCAGTGTACCTGTACCTATCCCTTCATGGTTGAGTGCACTTGTGTTGATGTGATCAGTGTACCTGTACCTATCCCTTCATGGCTTAGTGCACTTGAGGATTGTTGATGTGATCAGTGTACCTGTACCTGTCCCGTCATGGTTCAGTGCACTTGATTGTTGATGTGATCAGTGTACCTGTACCTATCCCTCATGGACATGAACATGAAATACAGGTCAGTGTGTTGTCCACATGCAGCAGTGTCACTGTTAGCTGATGATGATGACCACACTGCTGAGTCACAGAAAGACGTTTGGTGTTCAGCTGTAGTGTACAGTCTGCCTCTGCTTTTCTAGGGTTTTCTCTGGGCTTCACATGGTGACGTCTATATTCATGTGTGTGTGTGTGTTGTTGTTTTTCTTGTGTGTGTTTCTTTTCAATTTTAGTCTGTACTATAAGGACAAAAAATAAATAGAAATAGAAAAATAGATATATATAGATAGATAGGTAGATATATTGATATATATAGATATGCACACACACACACTAAATATATATATATATATATATATAGAGAGAGAGAGAGAGAGAGAGACATGTATGTTTAGCAAACTCATATACATCTTAAATGCATGTGTATTCAGTGGAGATCTGGGAGGTAATCTCACTGAAATCTTTTGTTGACATTTCCATCCTGTCAGAATGTTTTAACATTCCATTGTCAAACCCATTTTGGGTGAATGCCTTTAAAAAATGTGCGTGAGTTGGAATAGTGTTGGACTGATTTGAAGCATTGATTCACTCGTCTTATTTATCAAGTTACCTGCCATTTGTCTGTGGTATGAATGTGTGTTTTGCAGCAAGGGCACTTTATCTTCTTGAAATCATTTACTCTACGTGTGTGTGTTTGGTTGTTTTTGTAAGTGACATGTATGTTTTTACCTTAACACATATGTTTTTTCCAGTTTGTTTGACATATTCAGGTTGTATTGAAATAGACTGATTTTTGGTGCAGTGTGTGGTGTAAATAATAGTTACGATTAACATTGGTGATGACAGCTTTGACATGTCAGGGGTCACCAGGTACTGTCTTTCTACAAGAATTCTAGACTTCCTTGAGAGGTCTGTCTGATGATGCACATTCCCATCAGATCTGCAGTGTTACACACATTTTCAAGTCCATCATACCTTAGGCTTCTTGTTGTCTGTAATCATCTTCAGTTTCTGGGCCAAGAAATGGCAAAGGGAAACAACTCTTCTCTGTGATAGAATATCCCAGTATCAAATTAAAGTTTTGATATACTATTTTCTTTCTTTTTATGTGTTTCTTACAGAAATTCGTCTTCCTTTTCTTCTTCTTCTTCTTCCATGTGATGACCAACATCATTATGCTGATAAAACTGTTGTTTTGTGAGAGGTTGCTGTAGGACACAATTTAACGGGGCTGCTGAGGGATGCAGTGGAGAGGGGAGGTGGGCGTTGTCCACTGGTGTGTTCACGTCTCCAGCTAGGCCAGTCTGGCTACTGGGGATACTGACAACCAGCCCAGTCCTTGCCTTCTACGACACTACTTACCAGAGGTGAAAAAGAAAAAGTTCGGGGGGTGGAGGGGGGTAAGTTTGCTGGCAGGAGGCCAGTGGGACATGAAACAAAGTTGCTGGGTAGAGCAGCAGTACTTCCTGCCCATTTTCAAACCACCAGGAATGTGTAGCTCTGAGCTGTGAGGATCCCTGAGGAGTGAGAGAGGAGCAGCACTGCCTGGCTGAAGCCTTGTCCAGTCAACACTTCACTTTGCTGCACTACATGGCAGGGCAGTTCTGTCGCCCTGTGAACTGAAGGTACAGCGTTGCTGGCCTCCCCTGTAGGGGATGTAGGGCTCTTTCTGCATGGATAGCATCCCCGCCTTCTGGATTTTCTGTGCTGGAAATTTTCTGTTTTTCTGTCGCTGTGTATCTGGCTTTTTCCTTTTCTTCCTGGAATAGTTTTTGTCTTCTTGTGGACTTGATAATCATGCACTTTTACTGTGCTTTATTTATTTATTTTATTTTATTTTAATTTTTTAGTGTGCCTAGGACATATAAGGTGACCTTCGGTAAGTTTTGTGTGCCTGTTACATGATTTTGTTTTTATGTATATGTATGTTCAGGTTAGGGTGTTTTTTTCATCCTGTGGCCAAAAAATGATGGAATGGTCAACATAGAAGCATGTCCATGGTTTGTGTGCAGGAATGTATCTGTGCTTGTCCCTCATTTTGTTTTTCTTTTTCTTTTTTTTCTTTTTTTGTGCCCAGGTTCTATGGTATCAACACTGACAGTTGTCCAGCCTCAATAATGACGTGTGTGGTGGGCCAGGCTGTAATGAAGGAAGATGACTAACGACAGTGTGCCTGTGACTCTTTCTCTGTATGACTAACGACAGTGGTTAGATGACTAACGACAGTGGGCCTCTGACTCTTTCTCTGTATGACTAACGACAGTGGGCCTGTGACTCTTTCTCTGTATGACTAACGACAGTGGGCCTGTGACTCTTTCTCTGTATGACTAACGACAGTGGTTAGATGACTAACGACAGTGGGCCTGTGACTCTTTCTCTGTATGACTAACGACAGTGGTTAGATGACTAACGACAGTGGGCCTGTGACTCTTTCTCTGTATGACTAACGACAGTGGTTAGATGACTAACGACAGTGGGCCTGTGACTCTTTCTCTGTATGACTAACGACAGTGGGCCTGTGACTCTTTCTCTGTATGACTAACGACAGTGGGCCTGTGACTCTTTCTCTGTATGACTAACGACAGTGGGCCTGTGACTCTTTCTCTGTATGACTAACGACAGTGGGCCTGTGACTTTTTCTCTGTATGACTAACGACAGTGGGCCTCTGACTCTTTCTCTGTATGACTAACGACAGTGTGCCTGTGACTCTTTCTCTGTATGACTAACGACAGTGTGCCTGTGACTCTTTCTCTGTATGACTAACGACAGTGGGCCTGTGACTCTTTCTCTGTATGACTAACGACAGTGGGCCTCTGACTCTTTCTCTGTATGACTAACGACAGTGGGCCTGTGACTCTTTCTCTGTATGACTAACGACAGTGGGCCTGTGACTCTTTCTCTGTATGACTAATGACAGTGGGCCTGTGACTCTTTCTCTGTATGACTAACGACAGTGGGCCTGTGACTCTTTCTCTGTATGACTAACGACAGTGGTTAGATGACTAACGACAGTGGGCCTGTGACTCTTTCTCTGTATGACTAACGACAGTGGGCCTGTGACTCTTTCTCTGTATGACTAACGACAGTGGGCCTGTGACTCTTTCTCTGTATGACTAACAACAGTGGGCCTGACCAACTGACCCTTTCTCTGTCAGTGTGAAGTGACGCTGAAGGACTGTGGGGTGTGGCAGGGCCCAACCCCTTTCAGTGGTGGAGTTAAAGAAGCTTTTGGCATGAGGCCCTTAAGGTCATGATGGTGTGTGGGTTGTGTGTCGGTAGTCAGACAACACGTGTCCCCACTGTGCCCCTTTGTGATGTTTGTTTGGTTCCCCTCCCTCCCACCACCACCCCCACCACTGCCACCTCTCACACACACAAGGGGTTTGGATGAGCAGGGACAATTTTTGTTCTCCGGTTGTTTCTGATCATCGTTCACAACAAGACATTCCGTTCATATCATTCCTCGTCTGATTGATTGTGTGTGTGAATGTGCTTGTAATGTGTTTTTGGTTTGTCATCATCCCCTGAAAACTTGAAATACAAGGAATGATCATTTCTTTGAATGTGTGTGCTTGTGTGGTTTTCTTTCTTTTCTATGGAAACGCAGTTAATGGAGTTGTTTTTTTTATGATGTCTTGGTGTGCGTGTTTTTCATCTGCGTGGGTGAGTGTGAGGAAAGTGTGCAGGGGAAAGGGGTGGAATATGGCTGTGTATGAAAATGGTTTGGTTTGTCACTTCTGTGTGGAACTGGTTTATATCTCTTTTTTTCTATGTATAATAAACTGTGTATAATTGGGGTTGATACTTACAAAGGCTGGAGACTGACACAATCAAATTGCGGCTGTGTTGAAGAGATGGTTGTGAACTGGTCTGCCCACACTTGTTGCGTGTTTCTCCTGTTCCCTGCCTCTGTCTTGGGTTTTGTAGTTCATTGCACCACTGAACACAATGTAAACTGTTGACCTGTGTTTTCCTCATGATATTCCAGTATTTATTATTAGTGGTGACTATTTAGTTGTTTTTATTTGTTTGTTGGTTGTTGTTTTTTTTTGTTGTTTTTTTTGATAGAGAGCTTTGATACATTAATGAAATGAAGCTTATGATGTGATGCATGTTTTGATATAATGTGTGTTTTTTTCCTTCAGTTTTTGATGTTTGGGTTTTTCCCAGTTTCTAAAGAATAAGATTATATTGGTCTCATACTGATGATAGTGTTTGAAGTTTTGGAAGAGTTGCAGCAATTCATTAATGCCTTCTTGTAAGTATAAAAGTATGAAAGTGTGTATGTGCATGCACACACACTCACACGCACACATGCACACACACGCATATGTTTGCACACCCACAACACATTTAATGTTGGTAAAATGTTACGATACTGTGTGGAACAATTGTAACGAACTAACATTGTCATGGAGTGATGCTTTTTGATACAGAACAAAGAGAACCAAAAAATGCTTGTAAGTGACTGTTGATTTTGTGATGTGGAACAAAGCAGTTAATGAATACCATCATGGTTTGCACAAAAAAGCTCACTCCATAGTTCCAGATTTCAGTTTTGTCTTTTGGCCTCATTTAAGGGTGTAGTTAAAAATGACTAATCACATTGACTCTAAAACAGCAAAAGTCGTCATCACATGAAAAAGACTCGCAGGCTGACAGTAAATTAACAGTGTCATTTGTTAACAGTGTATTCCTCACTTATTTGCCGATTTGGTTTTACAAAATATTCAGCACACAAATCCAGTACTGATCTTGTATAATTTACGCTGTAAATTCTGATCAGAGAAAGGGAAATTGTGTGTATTTAGGCAAGATAAGTGTACACAGATGCAGATAATTATGTTTGTGTTCACACTGTTGACAAAATAGAGCACTTCTACCAGTTCATTTCTTAATGGATGTTGGGTTTTTTATAACATTTCAGTTTAGGCTGCAGATTTGACTAAAAAAAAAAAAAGAATACCTGTTTTGTAAGACTTTAGAGAAGTAGTCTCATGTAAATTGTAATTTCAAGAAGTAATAGTCACGTGTAAGATCGTATCCACTATTAGTGTGGTGCATGAGCTGGAGGAAATAATTGCATGACATGTTATCCACTGATTGTTTAGATTAAAGCCATTTTTGTGTAGTCTTGATGTCCTAATCAGCAGATTGCTATCTTGCCATACACTGAGCTCCCAACACAGTTGTAGACCTGCAAGGTGTCTCACACCTGTAGACCAGCTGTTGGTCTGGCACTGGAGTTGTAGAGACATTTCTTCCTTGATGCTGAGATTTGTACAGAAGGCGATATGAGATTTCATATTTGACAGAGGAGTTAACAGCTCATGGGTCATTGACTGGGGTGGGGCAGGACGCAGTTTAGATCCTTTCTGATAATGTAAAGATGTGTGTGAAAAGAGAAGGTTGAACAGTTTTAAATGTATCATCCACAGCTATAGTTTAGTTTCTTTGTTAACACCTTTTCTT
Organism: Babylonia areolata; assembly: GCF_041734735.1. Classification (NCBI taxonomy): domain Eukaryota; kingdom Metazoa; phylum Mollusca; class Gastropoda; order Neogastropoda; family Buccinidae; genus Babylonia; species Babylonia areolata. The sequence goes on along the minus strand of NC_134894.1, from coordinate 3,208,325 downwards.
TTGTTTTTCTTAATCATCTGCATATTGTTTTATCACATACACTATACAAATGTGTTTCCTGGGATCAGGTGGTTGTGGATGTTCTTTGTAAAGCTTGTGAGTTTACAGAAGAAAAGAAGCTGTCATGAAAGTTGTTTGGGACAGTGGAAAAGTGACAGTCACCTATATCTTATGCAACAAACCATCGACTTGAATGACCTGATACCAGCAAGTCTGAACCACGAGAGCTGTCCTTGCAAAGTGGGCAAGATCTTTGTGGGGTGTGCGTTTCTTGAAGATCGTTCTGTCAAGATTCCCTTCACCAGTCACTACGTTGCAGTGAACATTCACATTAGATTGATACTCTGTGCGTTTATTATGTCAGTCTTGTTTGTGTGTTTGTTGTTGATTTTTTTTTAAGACATGTCAAACATGCTTTCTCTTTTCTATTTACACAATTGACAGTTGTTTGTTTTCTTCTAGTGCAGCATGTGTTTTTGTTCCAGTGATGTCTTTGACTTTAGCATCGTTGATTTCCATACTCTTATCCAAGTTTCCTGTATACTGTCTTGACAGTTCTACACTCTAGTTATAGGCAGACTTTATTCTCATATATCTGTCTCCTGTTTATATATATATATATATGCATATTTTCTTGTAGCCAAGAGTGAGGAGTTGCAATATGACATAACTGTACTTCCCTAGTACATATACATATATATATAAGTGTACACAGAACATCTATTGTTCTATTACAGAGGAATTTGGTGTAAACTGTTTTGTGTGTATGCCGACATGCAGTTTTGTGTTTGTGTTAAAAGGGGGCAGGGATATAACTTTTCTCAAAACCTGCCGTTGATGTGAAACTGTCGAGTATTTAGTGTTCTGGATTAAAATGTCCAGGTAGTGTTTTTACACATCAGTGCTGTTATAAAAGCAGAGGTCTTTCATGGAAACCCAGTAGTCACGGAAATGGAACATTTTTTTTTTTTAATTTGTGATCAGTTTTTGTTGGGCTATGAGTGAAGCTCCCTGGAGGAGTTTGGATAATGTGGATGTATCGATGTATCCTGTCTATCAACCACAGTGAGATTAGGTACCTACTTTTTATGACAAACTTGCTGTTCTTCTCTTTGATCCATCTAGTTGGACAATAGAAAGAAAACATGTACAGGAGCGAGTTGAAATCTGCTGTCTCAGATGGAACACAGAGAAACACCTTTGCAATATCCCAATATCTGTAGGTGCAGAAGAGTGCACATGTATGCTGATCAACATTGTTGGAAGAACTGACGAATATTCAGCTCTTTGCTGTAGGCTGGGCTGAAAGTTAGCAAGATGATTTGATCTATGCACACCTATTTATTCAGAATATTATTACTTCAAAAAAAATTTTTTTTTAAACATGGCGAATTAAGACTCCGAGTCCATGCCTGGTACAGATTGACAGAGGTTCCCAAATCTGAACACAACTGTGTCTGTGATCTCAAGGCCTGATCAGCACATTGGGTTCATACAAAGATCAGGCATCTGTGGGCAGTCAGTGAACCCTTGCAGAGCGCTGTTCATTCCCTGAGTTAGGAGTAGAGGGTTCCCATCCCCAATGTCCCAAGTCAACCAATACCCAGACTTGCTGGTGCCATTGCCCTCCTGTGTGTGTAGTGTGTATACATGCATGATTTAACATGCATGCTGAAGAATCTACAATCCATGTCAGTGGGTTATGCAAACACAAACATTCAGGGTGCTTATGGTCCTCCATGTCAACACTCTGTGACAGAAGTGAACGTGGGAATTACAGCACAAATGGTGTCAGCACCAATGTTTGCTTAGCGGTAAATAATGATTTTCCTGAGTCCATGGAAGTAGCAAAGATTTTGGGCAGTTCTTATCGTTAAACCAGCTTAGCACAGCCAGGATCCCTTGTGAACCCTGACCCAGGAAAGCAGCAGAAAGGGTCAGTCCATGAACTAGTTACCGTCACTCCTGTACAGGATAAAGACACTGATCAGTCAGTGCTGCTTGCTGCTGTCAGTCAACCTGAACAGTGAGATATACAGGTGGTCCGCTACAAAGGATTGATGTACAGGTGGTCAGGTACAAAGGAATGATGTTCAGGTGGTCAGGTACAAAGGAATGATGTTCAGGTACAAAGGAATGATGTTCAGGTGGTCCGCTACAAAGGATTGATGTACAGGTGGTCAGGTACAAAGGAATGATGTTCAGATGGTCAGGTACAAAGGAATGATGTTCAGGTACAAAGGAATGATGTACAGGTGGTCAGGTACAAAGGATTGATGTACAGGTGGTCAGGTACAAAGGAATTATGTCCAGGTGGTCAGGTACAAAGGATTGATGTACAGGTGGTCAGGTACAAAGGAATGATGTTCAGGTGGTCCGCTACAAAGGATTGATGTTCAGGTGGTCAGGTACAAAAGAATGATGATTGTATGTAGCCTGGACAGATATTTCAGGTGTTGAGGTACAAAGGAATGATGTTCATGTGCCCCAACTGGGAAGCCAGCGTCTTCAGGTTCCAGCCCTAAATATGGACCATGAATCTTTACTCACTCCCCCACCCCTCACCTTGTCCTTGAGTGGTGATCTGGATGCTAGTCTTTCGGATGGGATGATAAACTGTGAACAATCCATTCAGCATTCAGTGAAGTAAGAGTTCAAGATCTCCATAAAACATGGCAGTATTGTAGTACAGAAGAAAATCTTGTGAAACATAGGAGAAGGATCTGAACAAACTGGCATGCATTCCTTTTTCCTTACATTTGATCTTCTTTTTCTCTCTGTGACGCTTTTGTTTGACACTATAATTTTTTTTTACACACATCTGGGGGCTTCAATGGTTGTGATAAATACAAATATAACAACAAATTTTGACCAGTAAAAAATGATCAAGAAAACACTGTGATGACTAAGAAAAGTATAGAGATAATATAATACATGTATAGAACACTGTTGCCCATACCTCACCAAGCTAATGTGAACTATTTGATGGATCCAGTCTGATCACTTCAGATTTACATCCTGAAGAAGAAGAGTTATTTGTATCCAAGGTATGAGTTTTGTCCTAGACTTTTTTGTTTTGTTCTTTTGTTGTGTTTTGTCTCGGAGAAATAAATTTTATGAACCATGGAATGATCTCTGTATGTATGTGTGTGTGTAAACTGAAAGAACTGTCCTAAACATGTAGAAAAGACTGCACTCACACACATGCGCGCATGTGCACACTCACACACTCTCTCACTCTCAAAGCAAAGATATTCGGTTTAAAAACGTGTTTTTCTCTTCTGCCTATTTCTCATTTCCCAGTACAGATACTGTCCTCCTCTTAAACTCACAAACTGACACACACACACGAACACAAGCACGCTTACAGAGTGAAGACAGTCCCTTTAAAAACGTTTTTTCTTCAACCTCTTTTATTTTCCAGTACAGATAACTTGCTTCTGTCACACACACACACACACAAGAAATCACGCGCGCGCGCACACACACACACACACACGCAATATGTATGCCCTGAGACAACAATCTCTGGTTCAGGCGTCTCAAATTCATGATACTCACAATCATCAGACTTACGTCCTCATTATTATCTACGCGTGAAATCACTGTCTCCATTTCTACCTTTCCAGTTCAAGTAATCTTGATCCACAGATGAACACAGTCATTCCCAGCTGTCTGACCTGTCTGCTCTTTTTTCTTCCCCTATGTGCACTTTTTCAGGGGCATTACTCCCACACCCCTCATCCCAGGCCCCCCATACACAGCCACACCCAAGTTCAGCCGTTGCAGTTCCAGCAGCAAAAGTCCACAGGAATTAATTATGTTTGGTCATCTGGAGACTACTCACCAGAGGAGACCCTGCACTGTTGCTGAGTCCTGTTTCTGTTGTTTTGTCTTCCACTGTCTACTGTTTCCTGCTGTCTACTCCTGTTTCCTGTCTCCAGCTGTCTACTCCTGTCTCTTGCTGTCTACTCCTGTTTCCTGCTGTCTACTCCTGTTTCCTGTCTCCAGCTGTCTACTCCTGTCTCCTGCTGTCTACCAGTCGGCAGCGTTGTGAGCCAGGTAGTCCCGCCGACCAATGTTGGCTGCCTGCTTGGTCTGCATGGCTTCCAGCTTGGGGCAGTTGGCAATGCGGTGACCCAGCCCTCCGCAGTACGAACACCCCACCTCCCCTGACACACAAACAGGGTACATATATCAACAATTCATCATTATCGCTGTTCCTCTGAAGCAGGGGTAATGCTGTTGATCATGTAAGGATTTGTCTTGTCATTGATTTATCATGGCAATGACGGACGCAATAGCCAAGTAGTTAAAGCGTTGAACTTTCAGTCTGAGGGTCTCGAGTTTGAATTTCAGTAACAGCACCTGGTGGGTAAAGGATGGAGATTTTTCCGATCTCCCAGGTCAGCATATGTGCAGACTGCTTGTGCCTGAACCCCGTTCATGTGTATACGCAAGCAGAAGATTAAATACACATGTTAAAGATCCTGAAATCCATGTAAGTGTTCAGTGGGTTATGAAAACAAAAACATACTCAGCATGCACACCCCTGAAAACAGGAGTATGGCTGCCTACATGGCCGGGTAAAAACAGTCATACATGTGAAAGCCCTCTTGTGTATATGAGTGAACATGTGAGATGCAGCCCGTAAAGGAAGAAGAAGATGATAGCAATGAACAGAGGGGTAGAGAAAGAGAAAGACATGCAGGCACAGACAAAACACTTCTGCAAGATGCTGCCCTTTGCAAAAGAAGCATAATTATAAATACACAAAACTGTGGGCAAATGAACAAGACAATAAAATATCAGTAGCATTTGTCTTTTGTCAATGTCCATTATTTTTGTTACTTTTTTTGTTTGTTGTTGTTTTTTTAATATATCTCTTATCATCATCAGTAAAAGGCTTTTTCTGGTTTTCACTGTCCATCATGATCAGTGAACATATCAATACAAACAGTGAAACACGTATACTCCATGCTCCACTGGTATATAACTTAGAGCTCTGAACACTTTACAAGGAGAGGTTATAATAATGCAAATCAAATGAACATGACAATGAATTTTCTCTCTCTCTCTCTCTTACACACACATACACATACAAGCATGTGCGTTCACACAGACATACACAGATACATACACACACACACTGACACCCACCCACCCACACACACACAAGCATGTGCCCTCACACAGACATACTCACAAAGAGACATACACACCAATAACACACACCAATAACACACACACACACACACACACACACACACACACACACTGACACACCTACACACACCGACACACCCACACACACTGACACCCACACACACACCCTGACAACACCCCCCCACACACACACACCTCCAATGTCCAGGTAGATCTCGTTGTCAGCCTGCATGGTGGCCAGGAACTGGGGCACCTTCTGCCGAGCCTCCATCAGTAAGTGCTTCAGGTCCAGCAGCACTGATTCGTCTGTCAACACAGTGCACAGTTATAGTACATCTGTACTGTCACCACACAGTGCACAGTTATAGTACATCTCTACTGTCAACACACAGTGCACAGTTATAGTACATCTGTACTGTCACCACACAGTGCACAGTTATAGTACATCTGTACTGTCACCACACTGTGCACAGTTATAGTACATCTGTACTGTCAACACACAGTGCACAGTTATAGTACATCTGTACTGTCAACACAGTGCACAGTTATAGTACATCTGTACTGTCACCACACAGTGCACACCAACACTACAGCACATCTGTCACCACACAGTGCACAGTTATCAGCACAGTACATTTGTCACCACACAGTGCACAGTTATCAGCACAGTACATCTGTCACCACACAGTGCACAGTTATCAGCACAGTACATCTGTCACCACACAGTGCACAGTTATCAGCACAGTACATCTGTCACCACACAGTGCACACCAACACTACAGTACATCTGTCACCACACAGTGCACAGTTATCAGCACAGTACATCTGTCACCACACAGTGCACAGTTATCAGCACAGTACATCTGTCACCACACAGTGCACAGCTATCAGCACAGTACATCTGTCACCACACAGTGCACACCTATCACTACAGTACATCTGTCACCACACAGTGCACAGTTATCAGCACAGTACATCTGTCACCACACAGTGCACAGTTATCAGCACAGTACATCTGTCACCACACAGTGCACACCTAACAGCTACAGTACATCTGTCACCACACAGTGCACAGTTATCAGCACAGTACATCTGTCACCACACAGTGCACAGTTATCAGCACAGTACATCTGTCACCACACAGTGCACACCAACACTACAGTACATCTGTCACCACACAGTGCACAGTTATCAGCACAGTACATTTGTCACCACACAGTGCACACCAACACTACAGTACATCTGTCACTGCAACCATTACCTTTAGAGTACATCTGTACTGTCACCACACAGCACACAACATCCTTTGATTTTATATGAATATCTATCTAATTATCACCTGAAGTCTTCCCTTCCTCCATTACCTCTCACTTTTATTTTTATTTACTTGTTGCCTTGTGAGTGTGCTGCATTTACTCAGTGTTTCTGCCTTTGGAGATATCAAGAGGTGTGCAGAGAATCTGACACACAACCAACAGACCTGGTGGAATCTGGTGAACAGTTATGTGCAGCGTCCAAAATGACTCTTCACAGAGTTGAGGGAGAAGAAGAAAACTGACCAATACCAACAACCACTGAACACTATCTAAGACCATCTAAGATGGTCAATAAAAACTGACCGATACCAACAACCACTGAACACTATCTAAGACCATCTAAGATGGTCAATAAAAACTGACCGATACCAACAACCACTGAACACTATCTAAGACCATCTAAGATGGTCAATAAAAACTGACCGATACCAACAACCACTGAACACTATCTAAGACCATCTAAGATGGTCAATAAAAACTGACCAATACCAACAACCACTGAACACTATCTAAGACCATCTAAGATGGTCAATAAAAACTGACCAATACCAACTACCACTGAACACTATCTAAGACCATCTAAGATGGTCAATAAAAACTGACCAATACCAACAGCCACTGGACACAGCCAATTATCATTTTTTTAATGCTGCCAATAAACATTGAACACAACCAATAAGCACTGAATGTAAACAATATACAGCCTTTTTCTTTTATTTGTTTTTACTTTCTCATAATGCAAATGGTAAACAACATTAGCTTACACTGTAACGCATATATCTCCATATTTCCAACATAAAAAAAGAAGAAAAAAAGAAGAGAAAAAAACCCAATAATCTAAAGAGAAACTGCCACATCCGATGGTCAACAAGGATGCAAGACACTTCCCACAAATTACCCACACTCAGGGACTTTCAAGACACTTCCCACACATTACCCACCCTTAAGGACTTTCAAGACACTTCCCACACATTACCCACACTCAGGGACTTTCAAGACACTTCCCACATGTTACCCACACTCAGGGACTTTCAAGACACTTCCCACACATTACCCACACTTAGGGACTTTCAAGACACTTCCCACACATTACTCACACTCAGGGACTTTCAAGACACTTCCCACACATTACCCACACTCAGGGACTTTCAAGACACTTCCCACACATTACCCACACTCAGGGACTTTCAAGACACTTCCCACACATTACCCACACTCAGGGACTTTCAAGACACTTCCCACACATTACCCACACTCAGGGACTTAAGACACTTCCCACACATTACCCACACTTAGGGACTTTCAAGACACTTCCCACACATTACCCACACTTTGGGACTTTCAAGACACTTCCCACATGTTACCCACACTTAGAGCCTTTCAAGACACTTCCCACACATTACCCACACTTTGGGACTTTCAAGACACTTCCCACACATTACCCACACTTAGGGACTTTCAAGACACTTCCCACACATTACCCACACTTTGGGACTTTCAAGAAACTTCCCACATGTTATCCACACTTAGAGCCTTTCAAGACACTTCCCACACATTACCCACACTTTGGGACTTTCAAGACACTTCCCACACGTTACCCACACTTAGGGACTTTCAAGACACTTCCCACACATTACCCACACTCAGGGACTTTCAAGACACTTCCCACACATTACCCACACTCAGGGACTTTCAAAACACTTCCCACACATTACCCACACTCAGGGACTTTCAAGACACTTCCCACACATTACCCACACTTTGGGACTTTCAAGACACTTCCCACACATTACCCACACTCAGGGACTTTTTCCACACCCATCAACCACCAGCATGAAACGAAACAAAACCACATGTTGAGGAAAGCAGGAGAGGGAGAGATAAAACGAGAGACAGAACTGAACAGTAAGGTGAAGCAAAAAAAGAAGAATACTAACCGACGGTCTTGTTGACGAATGTGGTGGCCACTCCAGTCTTCCCACAGCGGCCTGTACGTCCTATCCTGTGCACTGTGGACAGACAGACAGGTCAGCTGGACACGCCCTTCAGCAACACTGTGTGGTGTTGTGGTGTGTTGTGTTGTGGTGTGTTGTGTGGGGTGTGGTGTGTTGTGTGGTGCTGTTGTGTGGTGTGGTGCTGTGCTGTGCTGTGTTTTGTACTGTATTGTTGTGTTGTGTTGTTGTATGAGTTGTTTTGTGTTGTACTATATAGCATTGCATTGTGCTGAGTTGTATTGTACTGTATAGCACTGCACTGCACTGCATTATATCACTCTTTTGTTACAACAGATTTCTCTGATTGAAACTTGGGCTGCTCTCTCCAGGGACAGCATGTCGCTATGCTGAGAGCGCCACCCTTGTTTTTTGTGTGTAAATTTTTTCCTCCCTGCAATTTTCTTTGTTTTCCAATTCAAGAGGATTTTTCTGCAGAATTTTGCCATGGACTATCATTTTGTTGCCGTGAGTTCTTTTACATGCGCTAAGTGCAAGCTGCACAAGGGACCTTGGTTTATCATCTCATCTGAATGACTAGCATCCAGACCACCATTCAGGGCGGGGAATATACTCAGGGGGAGAAAATACTGGCGACGAACCAGTGCGCTCATATTCTCTGGCTTCCTAGGCTGATGCTTTACCACTGGGCCAGCACTGCACACATCAACACTCTGGTTCACCCCTGGCTACAGCTGATGAGGCTGCTGGTCAGTGATGGGCTGTCACCTCACTGAGACAGGTCAGGATGTCAGTGAAGGGCTGTCACCTCACTGAGATAGGTCAGGATGTCAGTGAAGGGCTGTCACCTCACTGACACAGGTCAGGATGTCAGTGAAGGGCTGTCACCTCACTGACACAGGTCAGGATGTCAGTGAAGGGCTGTCACCTCACTGACACAGGTCAGGATGTCAGTGAAGGGCTGTCACCTCACTGACACAGGTCAGGATGTCAGTGAAGGGCTGTCACCTCACTGAGATAGGTCAGGATGTCAGTGAAGGGCTGTCACCTCACTGAGACAGGTCAGGATGTCAGTGAAGGGCTGTCACCTCACTGAGATCAGACACGGCTTACAGGTCAGGATGTCAGTGAAGGGCTGTCACCTCACTGAGACAGGTCAGGATGTCAGTGAAGGGCTGTCACCTCATTGAGACAGGTCAGGATGTCAGTGAAAGGCTGTCACCTCACTGAGATCAGACACGGCTTACAGGTCAGGATGTCAGTGAAGGGCTGTCACCTCACTGAGACAGGTCAGGATGTCAGTGAAGGGCTGTCACCTCATTGAGACAGGTCAGGATGTCAGTGAAGGGCTGTCACCTCACTGAGATCAGACACAGCTGACAGGTCAGTATGTCAGTGAAGGGCTGTCACCTCACTGAGACAGAGTTTACAGGTCAGATTGTCAGTGAAGGGCTGTCACCTCACTGAGATAGGACAGAGCTTACAGGTCAGGATGTCAGTGAAGGGCTGTCACCTCACTGAGACAGGTCAGGATGTCAGTGAAGGGCTGTCACCTCACTGAGATAGGACAGAACTTACAGGTCAGGATGTCAGTGAAGGGCTGTCACCTCACTGAGATCAGACAGAGCTTACAGGTCAGGATGTCAGTGAAGGGCTGTCACCTCACTGAGATCAGACAGAGCTTACAGGTCAGGATGTCAGTGAAGGGCTGTCACCTCACTGAGACAGGACAGAGCTTACAGGTCAGGATGTCAGTGAAGGGCTGTCACCTCACTGAGATAGGACAGAGCTTACAGGTCAGGATGTCAGTGAAGGGCTGTCACCTCACTGAGACAGAGCTTACAGGTCAGGATGTCAGTGAAGGGCTGTCACCTCACTGAGATCAGACACAGCTTACAGGTCAGAATGTCAGTGAAGGGCTGTCACCTCACTGAGCTAGGACAAAGCTTACAGGTCAGGATGTCAGTGAAGGGCTGTCACCTCACTGAGACAGGTCAGGATGTCAGTGAAGGGTTGTCACCTCAATGAGACACAGCTTACAGGTCAGGATGTCAGTGAAGGGCTGTCACCTCACTGAGATAGGACAGAACTTACAGGTCAGGATGTCAGTGAAGGGCTGTCACCTCACTGAGATCAGACAGAACTTACAGGTCAGGATGTCAGTGAAGGGCTGTCACCTCACTGAGATCAGACAGAACTTACAGGTCAGGATGTCAGTGAAGGGCTGTCACCTCACTGAGATCAGATAGAGATAACAGGTCGTCAGGTCAGTGAAGGGATTAAAAAAACACAACACTAGATTTATTGTCGCGTTTGTATCTAATATAAAATAAGTGTTAACATCCCATTATCTTCATAAAAGAGTCCATAACAAAAT
>NC_134894.1:3132514-3192514 GCF_041734735.1 Babylonia areolata | reverse complement strand
CATGTCCACACCATGTACCACACCATGTCCACACCACATCCACCCACCTCCTGACCATGTCCATCTGCTCCTTCATGGGCACACCCCCAATCAGCAGGGCCGGCCGGAGGGAGGGGAAGCCGTCCGCTGCCAACTGGTCCATGTAGAACCTGAGGATCTCGTGTGTCTGGCGGGCCAGCTCTCTCTGCACACACACACACCGTCAGCCCTCGTCATCCTCACAAAATTCAGCCTTCTGAACTCACCAAAGGACAGCTGTTGATGACCCACTTACCAAAACACAGATGAGGATGATGCACATAACTAAAGACAGATGACCGTGATGCACTTAACTAAAGACAGATGATGATGGTGATGCACTAACTAAACAGATGAGGATGATGATGCACTTAACTAAAGACAGACAATGATGATGCACTTAACTAGAGACAGACAATGATGACACACTTAACTAAAGACAGACAATGATGATGCACTTAACTAGAGACAGACAATGATGACACACTTAACTAAAGACAGACAATGATGACACACTTAACTAAAGACAGACAATGATGATGCACTTCACTAAAGACAGACAATGATGACACACTTAACTAAAGACAGACAATGATGATGCACTTCACTAAAGACAGACAATGATGACACACTTAACTAAAGACAGACAATGATGATGCACTTCACTAAAGACAGACAATGATGACGCACTCAACTAAAGACAGACAATGACGCACTTAACTGAAGACAGACAATGATGACGCACTTAACTAGAGACACAGACAATGATGACGCACTTAACTAGAGACAGACGATGATGACGCACTTAACTAGAGACAGACGATGATGACGCACTTAACTAGAGACAGACGATGATGACGCACTTAACTGAAGACAGACAATGGTGACGCACTTAACTAGAGACAGACGATGATGACGCACTTAACTAGAGACAGACGATGATGACGCACTTAACTAGAGACAGACAATGGTGACGCACTTAACTAGAGACACAGACAATGATGACGCACTTAACTAGAGACAGACGATGATGACGCACTTAACTAGAGACAGACGATGATGACGCACTTAACTAGAGACAGACGATGATGACGCACTTAACTAGAGACAGACAATGATGACGCACTTAACTAGAGACAGACGATGATGACGCACTTAACTAGAGACAGACGATGATGACGCACTTAACTGAAGACAGACAATGGTGACGCACTTCACTTAACTAGAGACACAGACAATGATGACGCACTTAACTAGAGACAGACGATGATGACGCACTTAACTAGAGACAGACGATGATGACGCACTTAACTAGAGACAGACAATGATGACGCACTTAACTAAAGACAATGATGACACACTTAACTAAAGACAGACAATGATGCACTCAACTAAAGACAGGTAACAGGCGAATGGTGAAAGCACTGGATTTTCAATCTGAGAGTCCTGGGTTAATATCCTGGTGAGTAAGAGGTGGAGATTTTTTCCTATCAACACCAGTTGTATCTCCCAGGTCAACAGACATGCAATGTGTATACACACACAGAAGATCAAATACACGTCAGAGATTTCATAATTAATGTCAGCGTTCAATGCGTTGTAGAAACAAGAACATACCCGGCATGCATCCCCCTGAAAAAGGAGTATGGCTGCCTACATGATGGGGGTGAAAACATGCACATAAAAAGCCCACTCGTGCATACGCGTGAACATGAGAGTCGCAGCCCACGAATGAAGAACTGATGATAGATGAGGATGATGCACCTAACTGACAACAGATTATGATGTTCTTAACACAGAACATACATTATAGTGATGAACTCACTTAATAATAATAATAATAATAATAATGGATACTTACATAGCACACTATCCAGAAATCTGCTCTAGGTGCTTTACAAAAACGCTTTTGTTAACATAAAACATCATATCTATGTTACATACACACACCAAAATGTGACTACTCACACACACACACACGCACACACACACAGACGCACACACACACACACACACACACGCTGCATACATACATTTTAACATACATGTGTATCTAACAGCTACCCTAACACATACGCAAACATAGGCAGGCACAAACTTACATAAACACACGCACACGCACACACAATACACATTCATATATATTCATATGTATTCATATACACTTGAACAAAAACTCCCAAGGTCAGAACAGTTTATCCTATCCTGGCCCAACAGTACACATGTCCTATCCTGGCCCAACAGTACACATGTCCTATCCTGGCCCAACAGTACACATGTCCTATCCTGGCCCAACAGTACACATGTCCTATCCCGGCCCAACAGTACACATGTCCTATCCCGGCCCAACACTACACATGTCCTATCCTGGCCCAACAGTACACATGTCCTATCCTGGCCCAACAGTACACATGTCCTATCCTGACCCAACAGTACACATGTCCTATCCTGGCCCAACAGTACACATGTCCTATCCCGGCCCAACAGTACACATGTCCTATCCCGGCCCAACACTACACATGTCCTATCCTGACCCAACAGTACACATGTCCTATCCTGGCAACAAAGTGCCCTTCTCAAACCGTCATGTGGATTCCCCAGTTCCATTTAAAATGTCTCTCAAAAGACACCTCTTGTATTCTGCCTACCATCTTATTGACCAATGTACTTTTTGAGCTTTTGTTGGATGCACGTGCGCATGCGCATGTGTGTTTGTTTGCCCATTTGTGTGTCTTTATAATGACTTTGTAACTTGTAATTTGTTTCTTCTACTTCACAGACCAAAGTGTGATTGCAAGGGAGCATGATGTTCAAATTCTTAAGTTATTTTTTTCTCCATGATGTGAGCCTTATCAGATGTAAGTGCCTTATCTGTGACCAAATTAAATCTTTTTTAAAAAGTATGGGGTGCACCTTGTGCCCTGTATTGCTCTGTACGCTGGAAATTACAATATCATTCTATGTAATCATTATGATCATCATAATTACAATATCATTCTATGTCATCATTATGATCATCATAATTACAGTATCATTCTATGTCATCATTATGATCATCATAATTACAGTATCATTCTATGTCATCATTATGATCATCATAATTACAGTATCATTCATGTCATCATTATGACCATCATAATTACAGTATCATTCTATGTCATCATTATGATCACCATAATTACAATATCATTCTATGTCATCATTATGATCATCATAATTACAGTATCATTCTATGTCATCATTATGATCATCATAATTACAGTATCATTCCATGTCATCATTATGATCATCATAATTACAATATCATTCTATGTCATCATTATGATCATCATAATTACAGTATCATTCTATGTCATCATTATGATCATCATAATTACAGTATCATTCTATGTCATCATTATGATCATCATAATTACAGTATCATTCTATGTCACCATTATGATCATCATAATTACAGTATCATTCTATGTCATCATTATGATCATCATAATTACAGTATCATTCTATGTCATCATTATGATCATCATAATTACAGTATCATTCTATGTCATCATTATGATCATCATAATTACAGTATCATTCTATGTCATCATTATGATCATCATAAAGGACAGAGACACTGACGGAGGGGCAGACGATCAGGCCGTAGGGTCCCTCGTTGTTGGAGAAAGGCAGCTTGCGTTCCTGCTCCAGACAGAACATGATGATGGGCAGCGTGAACACCAGAGTCTTCCCCGACCCCGTGAAGGCGATGCCAATCATGTCCCTCCCTGACAACCTGAACAACACAGTGATCATGTCCCTCCCTGACAACCTGAACATCACAGTGATCATGTCCCTCCCTGCCAACCTGAACAACACATTGTTCATGTCCCTCCCTGACAACCTGAACAACACAGTGATCATGTCCCTCCCTGACAACCTGAACAACACAGTGATCATGTCCCTCCCTGACAACCTGAACAACACAGTGATCATGTCCCTCCCTGACAACCTGAACAACACAGCATCACATTGTTCATGTCCTTCCCTGACAACCTGAACAACACAGCATCACATTGTTCATGTCCCTCCCTGACAACCTGAACAACACAGCATCACACTGTCTCTCCCTGACAACCTGAACAACACAGCATCACACTGTCTCTCTCTGACAACCTGAACAACACAACATCACAGTGATCACGTCTCTCCCTGACAACCTGAACAACACAGCATCACACTGTCTCTCCCTGACAACCTGAACAACACAGCATCACACTGTCTCTCTCTGACAACCTGAACAACACAGCATCACAGTGATCATGTCTCTCCCTGACAACCTGAACAACACAGCATCACACTGTCTCTCCCTGACAACCTGAACAACACAGCATCACACTGTCTCTCCCTGACAACCTGAACAACACAGCATCACACTGTCTCTCTCTGACAACCTGAACAACACAGCATCACACTGTCTCTCCCTGACAACCTGAACAACACAGCATCACACTGTCTCTCCCTGACAACCTGAACAACACAACATCACAGTGATCACGTCTCTCCCTGACAACCTGAACAACACAGCATCACACTGTCTCTCCCTGACAACCTGAACAACACAACATCACAGTGATCACGTCTCTCCCTGACAACCTGAACAACACAGCATCACAGTGATCATGTCTCTCCCTGACAACCTGAACAACACAGCATCACACTGTCTCTCCCTGACAACCTGAACAACACAGCATCACACTGTCTCTCCCTGACAACCTGAACAACACAGCATCACAGTGTCTCTCCCTGACAACCTGAACAACACAGCATCACACTGTCTCTCTCTGACAACCTGAACAACACAACATCACAGTGATCACGTCTCTCCCTGACAACCTGAACAACACAGCATCACACTGTCTCTCCCTGACAACCTGAACAACACAGCATCACACTGTCTCTCCCTGACAACCTGAACAACACAGTGATCATGTCTCTCCCTGACAACCTGAACACCACAGTGATCATGTCTCTCCCTGACAACCTGAACAACACAGCATCACAGTGTCTCTCCCTGACAACCTGAACAACACAGTGATTATGTCTCTCCCTGACAACCTGAACAACACAGCATCACAGTGTCTCTCCCTGACAACCTGAACAACACAGTGATCATGTCTCTCCCTGACAACCTGAACAACACAGTGATCATGTCTCTCCCTGACAACCTGAACAACACAATGATCATGTCTCTCCCTGACAACCTGAACAACACAGTGATCATGTCTCTCCCTGACAACCTGAACAACACAGCATCACAGTGTCTCTCCCTGACAACCTGAACAACACAGTGATCATGTCTCTCCCTGACAACCTGAACAACACAGTGATCATGTCTCTCCCTGACAACCTGAACAACACAGTGATCAGTGTCTCTCCCTGACAACCTGAACAACACAGTGATCATGTCTCTCCCTGACAACCTGAACAACACAGTGATCATGTCTCTCCCTGACAACCTGAACAACACAGTGATCATGTCTCTCCCTGACAACCTGAACAACACAGTGATCATGTCTCTCTCTGACAACCTGAACAACACAGCATCACAGTGTCTCTCCCTGACAACCTGAACAACACAGCATCACAGTGTCTCTCCCTGACAACCTGAACAACACAGCATCACAGTGATCATGTCCCTCCCTGACAACCTGAACAACACAGCATCACAGTGATCGTGTCTCTCCCTGACAACCTGAACAACACAGCATCACACTGTCTCTCCCTGACAACCTGAACAACACAGCATCACACTGTCTCTCCCTGACAACCTGAACAACACAGCATCACACTGTCTCTCCCTGACAACCTGAACAACACAGCATCACACTGTCTCTCCCTGACAACCTGAACAACACAGCATCACAGTGATCGTGTCTCTCCCTGACAACCTGAACAACACAGCATCACACTGTCTCTCCCTGACAACCTGAACAACACAGCATCACACTGTCTCTCCCTGACAACCTGAACAACACAGCATCACAGTGTCTCTCCCTGACAACCTGAACAACACAGCATCACACTGTCTCTCCCTGACAACCTGAACAACACAGCATCACACTGTCTCTCCCTGACAACCTGAACAACACAGCATCACACTGTCTCTCCCTGACAACCTGAACAACACAGCATCACAGTGATCATGTCTCTCCCTGACAACCTGAACAACACAGCATCACACTGTCTCTCCCTGACAACCTGAACAACACAGCATCACACTGTCTCTCCCTGACAACCTGAACAACACAGCATCACAGTGTTAGGAAATGTGAAGGCAATATGGTATATAGAATACCTTAACTTCTCCAATAAGAGAAATTCATTTGTACTGCATAAATATGAATATGCATACATAAAAGACATAAAATGCTATGACATAAACCTTACTTATAATAAATATCAATCACAATCGTACACAAGCAATAATCACAGTAACAGAATAGGCATAAATATCAAACAATAATCAAACAGAGAGTTATCATTAAAAACCAAACTACTGAACATTATTTCAAATTAACACAGAGCATAAAATACAAACATACACAAACCCTCACAGTTAGGGAATCAATAACATTTGCCTGAAGGTAAAATTTGTTATACTTGCAAGGAATAATGGCTGTCACTACTTATGATTTGTGTTGATGATTTTTTTTCTAACCCTCCATTAATTGTACAGCTCATTTAGAGGTTCTTAACATGATAGTGACCATGATCATGTCTTGCCCTGACAACCTCAACAGCAGTTCTCACATATCTATCTTTTCCCCACTCTTCCTCTCTCTCTTCCTCACTGTCTGTTTCTCTCTCTGGAACATGTGTGTACATGAGCACACAGATACAAACATGTACGCAATCCAGTGACACACATAATTCTGTAGTTTTTCCCTATTTACTTTTCATACTGGGTTGATAGTAATTTGAAAACTGTCAGTATCAGTATCAGTAGCTCAAGGAGGTGTCACTGTGCTCGGACAAATCCATATACGCTACGCCACATCTGCCAAGCAGATGCCTGACCAGCAGCGTAACCCAACGCGCTTAGTCAGGCCTTGAGAAAAAACAAAACAAAAAAAAACAAACAAACCTATCGCATTCAAATACAAATTAAAGCACTGGTAATCTTTTTCCATTTGTCTTGCTCCACAATTCAAACACTCTTCGAATTTGTAACCCATAATCATGAACTTAATCTCTTTTCTTCTGCAAACAAAAATGCACACAAAAATCATACTCTTGTGTATACATACATGCACAAGCACACACTCTCATAACCACACACACCCATTTCCATGCACACACACACACACACACACACACAACCTACTCATGCACACACACACACACACAACGTACACACACACACACACAAACACACACACAACGTACACACACACATACACACATATACCAACCATAAGCACACACTCTCTCACTGTACACACACACATGACATTTCAACATACGCTATATGTGGACTGGAACTTACACTCTCTTTTTTCCTGTACACATAACAGATAAAGCAATCAGCACACTCACACAGTGGGTATGCCCTGTATCTGAATGGGGGTTGGCTTCTCGATGCCTTTCCGCTTCAAGGCGTGCAGGATGGGCTTGGGAAACTTCATCTCCCGGAAGGTTTTCACAGGGGGCGGCAGGTCTGAACCCTCCACCAAAATGTGCCACTTCTTGCGAACCTTCTCGTGATACGCTTTGGGGCGCGCCATGATGTAGCGAGGAGGCTTCCATCTGCAAAGCGGAAAAAAACAAAAGAGTAGCAATCTATAATTATTTGAGGTTTCATACATTGCCACAATGTGAACATGTATTGCATAAAAGATGAACTAATTTCAGAGTGAGATTGTGGGGTTAAGAAATCAAATCCGATCAAGTAATGTTGCTCAGACTTATCACAGCCTGCAGGGCCATTTCAGGGCTGACTGCCCATCACTTCTTCACACCAGCTGAAGAACCCAAGATAATGTTAAAACATCAAACAAAGCAACATAATAATAATAATAATAAAAATGGTATTTATATAGCGCTGAGTCTTATGCAGAGACAAACCAAAGCGCTTTTGCACCAGTCATTCACACGCATGCATAACTCTAAAACTGTCGAAACTAAAGACAAGGAAGGGCAGGCAAGGGAGGCTATTTTGGGAAGAGGTGGGTTTTAAGGCCAGACTTGGAAGAGCTGAGAGTGGAGACTTGACGAAGCGAAAGAGGAAGTTCATTCCAATCGCAAGGTCCAGAGACAGAGAAAGAACGGCGGCCAACAGTTGAGTGTTTGAATCTGGGTATGCGTAAACAGAGTGGATCCGAAGCCGATTGTAGTGAGCGAGATGGAGTGTAGAGGTGAAGGCAGCCACAGAGATAGGAAGGGGCAGTTTTGTGAACATAAACATAAACAACAATCACCCACGTCACTCAGTCCACATAAAACTTTACAAAAATT
The DNA here is from genome assembly GCF_041734735.1 of Babylonia areolata. NCBI lineage: Eukaryota > Metazoa > Mollusca > Gastropoda > Neogastropoda > Buccinidae > Babylonia > Babylonia areolata. Next base: position 3,183,997 of record NC_134894.1, on the reverse strand, counting down.
AAAAACAATGTAAAAACATTGATTCATCCATGTATGTTTCAGTTCACATAAAAATTAAAATGAAGATAAAAATGTGTTTTTGTTGAGGAACAGAAAGAGGCCAGGAGGGCATCCTCAACAGGCTGTCCATGGAGCTGGCTGTAAAACAGTCCTCAGTGCTGTCACCATTTCTTGCTTTCTGTTTGCTGCCAAGCATTCACATCGTTTCAGTGGTGTTACTGTACTTGACGGACGCAACAGCTGACTGGTTAAAGCATTGAATTTTCTGTCTGAGGGTCCCAGGTTCAAATCTCTGTAACAGCACCTTGTGGGTAAAGGGTGGAGAGTTTTCCGAACTCCATGGTCAATACATGTGCAGACCTGCTAGTGCTGAACCCCCTTCATGTGTGTGTGTGTATATATATATATTAATATATATGCCTGCAGGAGATCAATTATGACATTTGAGATCCTGTAATCAATGCCAGTGTTCAGTGGGTGATGGAAACAAGAACATACCCAACATGCACACCCACAAAAACAGAGTATGGCTGCCTACATGGTGGGCTAAACAAAATGGTCATACATGTAAAATGTTACATGTCTGCATGAGTGTGCATGTGTGCGTGCCTGAAACATAATTGAATGACACAGGAAACGAATGATGAGCGCCCAATGGTAACCATCGGTCAATTCTACCCAGGCAGGCAGCCTGCTGTGCAAATGACTCCATGTTTTTAAAGCGCTTAGAGCGTGGTCTCCGACCGAGGACAGGTACTATATAAGTACCCACATCATCATCATAATCATCTCCCCTGCTGCCCAACCCCAGTTCTCCAATCACAGCCACACCCTGGCTCTTCTGCAGCAGTCCCAGAGCCAGCAGTCCACAGGGTGCTGTCAGTGAAAGTCACCATGTTGCCACACTCCACACCACACTCTTTTCAGCTCCTAAGTTTCAGTTTCAAGGTGTCAAAGTCTGCAGAATGATCTATAAACACTCAAATCTACAAACAGAAATATGCTTCAGTTTAAGAAAATGTTGTTTCTTCAAAGGAGCAGATGCCTGAACTACACATACAACAAACCCAAAGCAATGGTCTTGGTTTGTCTAAAAATTCTTCTTCTTCTGCGTTCACTCGTATGCACACGAGTGGGCTTTTACATGTATGACCGTTTTTACCCCGCCATGTAGGCAGCCATACTCCGTTTTCGGGGGTGTGCATGCTGGGTATGTTCTTGTTTCCATAACCCACCGAACGCTGACATGGATTACAGGATCTTTAACGTGCGTATTTGATCTTCTGCTTGCATATACATATGAAGGGGGTTCAGGCACTAGCAGGTCTGCACATATGTTGACCTGGGAGATCGTAAAAATCTCCACCCTTTACCCACCAGGCGCCGTCACCGTGATTCGAACCCGGGACCCTCAGATTGACAGTCCAATGTTTTAACCACTCGGCTATTGTGCCCGTCAGTCTAAAAATTCAATTTATGTATTTATTCATTAATGTCAAAAACATAAAATGAAAAGAAATAAATAAATAAGGAAATGCATTAAAACACAAAAAAGGGAAGGAAATATACAAGGTAAATTATTTTAAATACAGCTGCTGTCTTTAATGAAATATGTGGTGGCAAATATAACCAGACATTTTATTTTCTGTAAAAGATCATCATTCCAAAAAAATTTAAAAATCTGTGTTTCAACATCAACAACCACTTCAGGTAACAAGGCTGACAGATATAACCAACCAGACAAGAAAAAAACGAAATATTTCATTTAACCAGAGTAATCAGATAAGCAAAGAAACATCCTTATTTTCACCCAGTCCTGGGGAGAGAGGGGGTGGGGGAAGGGGACCTATTCAACACCAGATGAACTGATCTGTACAGATCTGAACACACTTGTACTGACTGGTGCCTCTGCTTACCCTGTGTAAAGGTGTCTGTAAATATATCTTCAGCCAGGAAAAATCTCTCGAACTTACCCTGTGTAAAGGTGTCTGTAAATATATCTTCCTGTAAATATATCTTCACCCAGGAAAAAGCTCTGGGACTTACCCTGTGTAAAGGTGTCTGTAAATATATCTTCACCCAGGTAAAAATCTCTGGGACTTACCCTGTCTTGATGGGGTCTGTGTATTCAATACCTTTGGCCAACTCAGCAACACCCTTCAGAGCTGGAAAAAGAAATGTTTGAATCATTGTTTCCATTTCTTCTTCTTGTTTCATCTTTGGGTTTTTTTCTTTTTCTTGTTGTTGTTAGCTTTGTTTTTGTTATGAATAAACAATGAGGCCAGGAGATGAAATGATGAACAAATAGTAAAGAGTGGTAACGCTCTCCATGCACAAGATACACAATTTCAAGTCAGTGCTGTTTACACTACCGATTCAGCTAGCATACAGGTCAATAAACGGTACACTGGAACACATCAAGACACTTCCTAAAAAAGGAAGCACCCGGCTTGTCCTCATACCAAAGCACATTGGGTTATGCTGCTGGTCAGGCATCTGTGGAAAGCTTGAATGTTTGTTGTCCACAGAACGTGCGCACACACGCACATACACATACACACCCCACACCTACACACACACACACACACACACACACACACACACACACACATATATATATATTTGTCTACTTATCAGACTGGATTTCTTCTTCAGAATTTTGAAATTTGCCGGAGGACAACACTTATGTTGCCATGGGTTCTTTTTCAGTGTGCCAAGTGTGTGCTGCACACAGGATCTTGGTTTATCATCTCATCTGAATGATAAGACACTCAGTTTAATTTTCCTGTGGAGCTTGGGAGAAAGGGCAAGGGGGGGGGAATGGAACACAGACCTTCATGGACACTGTGCTGGCAGAGAGGTGTCTTAACCAATCTGCCACCTTGCCTTCATGGACACTGTGCTGGCAGAGAGGCGTCTTAACCTATCTGCCACCTTGCCTTCATGGACACTGTGCTGGCACAGAGGCGTCTTCACCTATCTGCCACCTTGCTCACATATATAAACGTACACGCACTATCAACAGACACATTTAACTGTGGATCCTGTCGTCAGCCCCCACTTGTATGTAATGTGCAATGTGTGGTGTATAGTCAAGTGGGCACATGCACTGACATGCTCTGAGTGTGTGTATGTGTTTTGACTAATTTGATGGGAAGGAGGCATGCGTGTGTGTGAGCATGCACATGTACTTGCACAAGTTTTATATATGCACATATGCATATGTCACAACATCCTACTGTATTTGTGTTTGTCAGTGATTTTTGATCACGTTTGTTTGTCAATGATTTTTGATCATGTTTGTCAGTGATTTTTGATCATGTTTGTTTGTCATTTGATCATGTTTGTTTGTCAGTGATTTTTGATCATGTTTGTACCCTTGATGTACTATCCACCCCAACATTCCTTTGACCCCGCTACACTGGATAATACAGACATAGTCTGTTTTGTTCTGTTCTATTCAGTATTCTGTTCTATACCAAGCATAGATACATGTGCACATTACTCATACCCCAACACAGGTCAATCCCTGACATGTAAGCACACATACATGTGCATAAGTACACCTACTTCATGCTACATGTCAGTGCAAAGCATAAAACACCAGGCTTTGCACAAAGCACTTCACAAAGCAACACTGATGGACCAACAACACAGTACGTACCTTTACTTTCTGCAACACTGATGACCAACAACTCAGTACGTACCTTTACTTTCTGCAACACTGATGGACCAACAACACAGTACGTACCTTTACTTTCTGCAACACTGATGGACCAACAACACAGTACGTACCTTTACTTTCTGCAACACTGATGGACCAACAACTCAGTACGTACCTTTACTTTCTGCAACACTGATGGACCAACAACACAGTACGTACCTTTACTTTCTGCAACACTGATGGACCAACAACACAGTACGTACCTTTACTTTCTGCAACACTGATGGACCAACAACTCAGTACGTACCTTTACTTTCTGCAACACTCTCCAGAATCTTCTGCTCTTCCTTCAGGAGTTTCTCTCTGGCTGTCTCCTTTCGAGCTGAAAACATACAGCAAGATCAATGTGTGCTTTCTTGATTTTTATCAATATCTTTTTTTAACATCTGTGTGTGTGTGTGTGTGTGTGTGTTCTTACTGCTTTTGTACTGACATGTCTTAACATCTTTCTCTCTCTCTCTCTCTCCCCACATGTGTCCATCTGTCTATATCCCTATTACCCGTCTCCTTATTTTCTATTTTGTCTGTTTCTTACATCTGTGCTTTATATTTCATCATTATTTTTCTGTGTTAATTTCACTTGAATCATTCATGTGCAGCATTCATGCTTGGGCTTTGTTGTTGTTTTTCCCTTGGTGTGTGTGTGTGTTTGTGTGTGTGTGGGGGGGGTGGGGTGGGGGTGTGTGGGAGGGTGTGTAGTGTGTTTCTCGCTTTCGTTTCATAAAGATGTGAGCTATGTTGTGACTCAGTTTGACACTTTGTTGTCCTTGTACATTATACATGTATTGAGTAAAAGGAAATTTATATGTGTGTATGTTTGTGTGTCCCTTAGAACAGTGGCAGATATGTAAGCTGGCCAAAGTGGCAATATCTTCACTGTTGGAAATTAAAGACTCTCTCTCTCTCTCTGTCATAACCACTGCCCCATACTCTTCGATTCTCTCATGATACAAAATGTTGCCACTGTTAACATCTAGACTGCTTATCAGCTGGCTCTGTGATTAATATCTAAAGGTTCTTTTACCTATAATCTTCCTCCACTTTACTCAGGTACCCATTCACACCTGAATGGAGTGGGGAAAATGGGAGTACAAGCCTTTTCCAAGAACTCAACACCATGCTGAAACCAGACCTTGAACCCTGACAGCAGGTGAACACTGGATCAGAAGTCGAACACCTAACCACTTCTGCCAAGACGCCTCCTACAGTGTGAAAAAAGTACTCGCTCTCTCTCACCAGAGACCAGTTCACAGGACTGTCATCATCCTTACGGCACAGCTGAATCACAGCTTCTGATGACATATAAATGGGTGCCCCTAATACACTGAACGTGGCAAGGATGCACAGCATATTCATGAAGCAGTTTCCTGGGACATTCTACAAGTTATCAGAACAAACACACACAAAGAGTGGAAACAGCCTGTCAGAGCCTATCAGTCTGCCATGAAAACAACTTCTTTCCCTTCACTAAATCTACCTTTATGTACATGAAGCAAAAGAATGACCCTCTGGAGGCAGTCTGGGACCTCCTAGACGAATGGTGAAAGAGTTGCTGGGACCCCCTAGATGTATGGTGAAAGAGTTGCTGGGACCCCCTAGATGTATGGTGAAAGAGTTGCTGGGACCCCCTAGATGTATGGTGAAAGAGTTGCTGGGACCCCCTAGACGTATGGTGAAAGAGTTGCTGGGAACTCCTAGACATATGGTGAAAGAGTTGCTGGGACCCCCTAGACATATGGTGAAAGAGTTGCTGGGACCCCCTAGACATATGGTGAAAGAGTTGCTGGGACCCCCTAGACATATGGTGAAAGAGTTGCTGGGACCCCCTAGACATATGGTGAAAGAGTTGCTGGGAACCCCTAGACATATGGTGAAAGAGTTGCTGGGAACCCCTAGATGTATGGTGAAAGAGCCCCTAGACGAATGGTGAAAGAGTTGCTGGGAACCCCTAGACGAATGGTGAAAGAGATACTGGAACCCCTAGACGTGTGGTGAAAGAGTTGCTGGGACCCCTAAGATTTCCGTCATGTCAGAAACCCTGTGAACAGCACTTGGCAGGGCACTTGACAGGCAGGAGACAAGGCTGCCAGAGCACTTCCACTAAGGAACACAAAATTTCTCTCATACATGTGTGGATATGCAAGTGTTAGTGCACACAAGCACACACACAAACGCACACACGTGTGCACACTTTCACACACAAACACTCACACACACAAACACGCACACATGCTTGTACACTTGCACATGCACACACACACACACACCACACTGAAACAACACAAATACCTTCAGTAAAAAAAAAAAAAAAAAAAAAGAAAAAGAAAATAAAAGTATAGTCTAAAACCAACAAAACCAGTCGACCTTCTGCCTTCTTCTTCAGTTCGCTGTGCTGATCCAGAAGACTGATGTAAGCGTTGGGTCCGATGTCCTCTTCTTCCTCCTCCTCCTCCTCCTCCTTCTCTCCATCGTCAGCCGGAAGGTTGTTGTCGCTGCTGTCTGCTGCCCCACTCCCCGACCCCTCCTCCTCCTGCATCAGGCGCTTCCTGATGTGCTGCAGCTGTCAACATGACAACAGTTCCACTGTCACCGCAGTGTCACTTTCACTTTCAGTTTCTCAAAGAGGTGTCACAGTGTTCGGACAAGTCCATCTACACTATACCACATCTGCTCGGCAGATGCCTTACCAACAGCATAACCAAGTGCGTCACTGTGTTCGGACAAGTCCATCTACACTATACCACATCTGCATGGCAGATGCCTGACCAGCAACATAACCAAGTGCATCACTGTGTTCGGACAAGTCCATCTACACTATACCACATCTGCATGGCAGATGCCTTACCAACAGCATAACCAAGTGCGTCACTGTGTTCGGACAAGTCCATCTACACTATACCACATCTGCACGGCAGATGCCTGACCTGCAGCATAACCAAGTGCGTCACTGTGTTCGGACAAGTCCATCTACACTATACCACATCTGCATGGCAGATGCCTGACCAGCAGCATAACCAAGTGCGTCACTGTGTTCGGACAAGTCCATCTACACTATACCACATCTGCATGGCAGATGCCTGACCAGCAGCATAACCAAGTGCGTCACTGTGTTCGGACAAGTCCATCTACACTATACCACATCTGCTCGGCAGATGCCTGACCAACAACATAACCCAACGCACTTAGCCAGGCCTTGAGTGCATGCATACATATTTATGTACCTATCAGAGTGGATTTCTTCAACAGAATTTTGCCAGAGGACAACACTCTTGTTGCCATGGGTTATTTTTCAGTGCGCCAAGTGCATGCTGCACACAGGACTTTGGTTTATCATCTCATCTGAATGACAAGACGCTTAGTTTGATTTTCCAGTCAAACTTGGGAGTAAGGCCGATAGCAGGATTTGAATCCAGACCCTCTGTTTTGGCAGATAAGTGTCTTAACCATTCTGCTACCTCCCTCTGGAATGAAGTGGAAGAAAGTGTCGGACCATGCAGACAGATCCCTACATGCTGCACCACATCTGCTGAAACACAACAACAGCAAAACACAGAGCAGGAGCCTAATCTTTGCATAATCCAATGCGCTCATCAGGCCATGCAAACCTACACAAGGCAAAGAAAAAACAACAACATAATGATATATGTATATATATATATAAAGATATCTATAAACACTAAAAAAAATCTGTTAAAAACAAGAGAGGCAAGGCCTTCAAGACTCACTTGTGATACACTTTAAAAAAAAAAATCTAATCATTAAAATGTGTTATTTGTTATTATAAAGCTTCAGGTTAAAAGAAAAAGAAGAAGAAAAAAGTCCTAACGGCAGATTTGAACCCCGCGTGTTCAGGAGAGAAGAAACGGTCTTACCCATTACACTATCAGGGCTCCTTAGCTGAAGCTGACATTCAAAAATATAACATTTAAACACGCTTTTTTAAAGGGCGATAAATCGATTGCAGTATTCGCAGTCAGAATGCTGTTTAAATCATATTATTCTGGTGTATCTTGGGCATTAAAAAAATCTTTAAGGGCAATTAAAAATTCTTTTTAAGCCCGCGCTAAAGGGGACGTGGCTATCACCGCAATCACACAGCAACATTTAGCCGTTTTCTCTGGATCTAGATAGATGTACAAGTTTAGTTACACCCGGTTGACAAAGTCGATTCCATTTCTCTTTTTTTTTTTTTTTTTTTTTTTTAAAGACTTTTTGCTATAACGCATATTCTTGAAGCTCTATGCTCTTTATGTTCATTCTAGTTTTATAGTTTTAAAGTTGATATGAAAACTGAGTATTTTGTTAAACTAATAGCATGTAGAGCCAAGCACAAGTACTTCTAAACGTCGTATGAAGTGAAAAGGACTTCATTTTGAGAAAAGTCAAGACTGGAAATTTTTACGTTTCATCAATTCAAGGGTATTAACTCTCATGGTTTATTATTTTTAACTGTGAATTCCGACTGATTCTGTGGATATTTTTATGGCAGTTTGGGGCATAATCCAGTAAGTGATGAGGTGTTCACAAATCTTTCTTTGAATAAATATTTAATGGTCTCCTCTGACTTTCCATCACATGTTATCGTGTATTGTCGATTGAATATAGGACTGAACGGGCAGGTCAACAACTTGAAACAAAATGGCGTTGTTCGTGTTTGCGAAGAATATGAGCACGCGCTTTGAACATGTATAAATATGTATACGCAATTGATTTTTGCCCATGACCTTCAGGGCTCAACCAATAGATCTATAAAGTCCAATCATCGTATTGATTTTAGTATTTTCCGAAAAAGACCACTTGGGCGAATGAACACAGTGAAAGCCCTGTACACTGAGAGTAAAACACACAAGCTTTTCATGTATTGAGTATAAATTCAAAATGTAATGTTTAAGATGAGAACAATCAGTTTAAAGCAAATTAAGCCAACTAACATTAATTACAGATTAATTTCCCTTCTTTACTATCTGCACCAAAGACATGCAAAATAAATATAACGTTCATGCTCAGCAAAAGAAGTTCCGGTTTGAACAAAAAATGATAAAAATGACTGCTCTTGTTGTTGAGTCAGAACATCAGATCAAAGTGCCAAGTTTAGAGAATAAAAAATATATAAATATAACAGTAAATTCAGTTTGCATATAATTTGGCTTCTTTTTCTTATTTTTTTGTGCCCATCCCAGAGGTGCAATGTTGTTTTAAACAAGATGACTGGAAAGAACTGAATTTTTCCTATTTTTATGCCAACTTTGGTGTCAACTGACAAAGTATTTGCAGAGAAAATGGCAATGTTAAAGTTTACCACAGACACACACACACACACACACAGACACACACACACACACACACAGACAAACACCGGGTTAAAACATACTCACTTTGTTTACACAAAACCAGAACAGAGTAAAACAACAAACAAACACAAACAAATAGGAAAGTACATTGAAATATAGTTATAGGAAAGATGCGTGGAGACAGTTGTCACCAAGTGGGTGAGTGTTTCATGGTGGATGGTTTTTATGTGATTATTTCTTCTTTTTTTTCTGTCTTTCTTTTTTTTCCCAACCAATGAAGATAACCCCATGTAGAACATTTAAACAACAGCAACAAAAGAAGCTATGAACAAAAAAGGAAATTTTCTATCTAAAATTTCGTTTATGTGTAATTAAATCAAAATTTAAACACAATTCTTCTGTATTTTTCACAACACACACACACACACACACACACATGTAACCATAAGAAGAAAGAGGCATAAATAGCGAAAAACTTAAATTGTCATTCAGACAATTTCTCTCTCCTCCTCCTCCCCCACTTCTTTCCCTATTCTCACACACAGTATTTCTGCATGCAAGCACACACACAGACAATGTATGCATATTTAATTTTAAGTTCAATGTGACAGAGCGTGCAGACTAATCCATACGTATCCACTTTACCACATCTACTTCAGAATTGTTTAAAACGAGAGCAGATGCTTGACTTACACATAAACTCCACATTCTGGTCAAACCATGACAGCCTACCACAGGTTTGAATAAAAACTTAAACCCCCCAAAATCAAACTAAATGCAATGTATCAACAAATAACTTTTGATAATATGTTAAAAATCTACATCAATAAACATCGCATATACACAAAAAACAAATGATTACATTTTTGTTTTAATCACAAGATTTACTTCTGACTTCTGTATCAACAAGGGGGAATGTTGTGTTTGTGTGTGTAATAATGTCTTCATTGTTTGTATCACTGTTGCTATTGACTGCTGCTAAGAAATATTAAGTGATATTAAGTAAGAAAGTATTCAATTACACAGGAACAGGGAAAACTGCCCAGAAACAATCAACACCACACACACACACACACACACACACACACACACACACACACACACACACACCACACACATTCACACCACAAACACACACACATCACACACAACACTCACCACACATACACACACACACACACACCACACATACCACAAACACACACACACACACACACACACACACACACACACACACTCCACATTTACTACACACACACACAGACACACTTCCTTGGACTTCCGTCTGTCTGGCCACACACACATAAAATAAACACAAACATATATACGCATTAAATGGTAAGTAATGTACTTCCTGTTCTGATTTAATTGCTAGTGGCATGCGGATGCTGTCAGGTCCAACAGATGTCAGTAAACAGGAACTGACAGCGTGGTAAAATGCAGTGGGCACTGAGAATTATGGAGGAAATCCGTAATCATGATGCACCATTGTGTTTGACCCTACACATCCATTTAGTTTTACACAATTTATAAAAGCCATGAAGGATTGTTGTCCCAGCTGGGAGACGGATTTGTTCCTAAGATTTATCACTTCTTGTCTGCCCGTTCATGTGTGCGTCAGTGTCAAGCACTCAATTCTGTGTCACACCCACATGCAGACAAGTGGTGACGCACCTGCACTGAGCAGGATATTGGCCCTCTGTATTATCTTTCTGTGTGTCACACACACATGAACACACTTATTCATAAAACAGACACACACACGTCTAACAACACTTCTAGTGAACAGACGTTAAACTGAAGATCTCTCTCTCTCTCTCTCTCTCACACAAATATGTGTTACTTATTCTGTAAAGATGAACAAGAAACCGAACTCCATTTTATTTTGACATGCCCAGAATACAAAAATCTCAGAGAACAGTATATACCGAAGAAGTATCATGTGTGCCCCAATGCATTTAAATTGTCACTGTTGTTTGCAGATGTGAAGACATGCATTCCACTCTCTCTGTTCTTGTCCAAAGCCTTCACCCATAGAAACAAGTCTATCTTTGGTTAATGACGCATGATTACATACCAATCTGCCCATCTATCTTTTGTCTTTTTCTTCTTCTTTCTATCCCCCCCTCTCTCTCTCTCTCTCTGTCTTACTCTGTCCTTTCTCTCTTTTCTACCCTTTGTTTGCTTTACATATATTGGCGCATATATCTTTATAATGGATGTTAACACGGAAGCCCCCCCCCCCCCCACCCCCCTTCCCCCTGTTGTCACAGGCAGAAAGGCCTAAACAATAAACCATTCAGACTTCAGACTTCACACACACACACACATATTGTGTTATATTCTTGCACCTTCATGTATATTTTTAGGAGGTGAGAAGTCACATCCTGTGCACAGACGTTCAATTGAAGAACACAAACACACCTGTGTGCATGACCGCTGTTTAAATCACATTATGATTATTGTGGTGTATCTTGGGCATTCAAAAAATCTTTAAGGGCAATAAAAAAAATTCTTTTTAAGTCCGCGGTAAAGGTGACGTGGCTATTGCCGCAATCACACTGCAACATTTAGCCGTTTTCTCTAGATCTAGATAGATGTACAAGTTTAGTTACACCCGCCGGGAATGTAGTACGACACAGTCGATTCAATTTCTCTTTTATGTTCATTCTAGTTTTATAGTTCTAAAGTTGATATGAAAATTTAGTATTTTGTTAAACTAGTAACATGTAGAGCCAAGTACAAGTACTTCTAAACGTCGTTTGAAGTGAAAAGGACTACATTTTGAGAAAAGTCAAGACTGGAAATGTTTTCGTTTCATCAATTCAAGGGTATTAACTCTCATGGTTTATTATTTTTAACTGTGAATTCCGACTGATTCTGTGGATATTTTTATGGCAGTTTGGGGCATAATCCAGTAGGTTATGAGGCGTTCACAAATCTTTCTCTGAATAAATATTTAACGTCTCCTTCTCCAACTTTCCATCACATGTTATCGTGCATTCTCCATTGAATATAGGATTGAACGGGCAGGTCAACAACTTGGAACAAAATGGCGTTGTTCGCGTTCGCGAAGAATATGAGCACGAGCTTTGAATATGTATAAATATGTGTATGCAACTGATTTTTGCCCATGACCTTCAGGGCTCAGCCAATAGATCTATAAAGTCCACTCGTCGTATTGATTTTAATATTTTCCGAAAAAGACCACTTGGGCGAATGAACATAGTGAAAGCCCTGTACACTGAGAGTAAAACACACAAGCTTTTTATGTATTGAGTATAATTTCAAAATGTAATGTTTAAGATGAGAAAGATCAGTTTAAAGCAAATTAAGTCCCCTAGCATTAATTACAGATTAATTTCCCTTTTTTACTATCTGCACCAAAACGTTTTCAAAATAAATAAAACTTCCATGCTTAACAAAAGAAGTACCTGTTTGAACAAAAAATGATAATAATGACTGCTCTTCTTGTTGTGTCAGAATATCAGATCAAAGTGCCAAGTTTAGAGAATACAAAAAATATAAATATAACAGTAAATGCAGTTTCCATATAATTTGCCTTTTTAAAAAAATATTTTTTGGTGCCCATCCCAGAGGTGCAATATTGTTTTAAACAAGATGACTGGAAAGAACTGATTTTTTTCCTATTTTCATGCCTAATTTGTTGTCAACTGACAAAGTATTAGCAGAGAAAATGGCAATGTTAAAGTTTACCACGGACACACACACACAGACACACACACACAGACAACCGAACACCTGGTTGAAACATAGACTCACTTTGTTTACACAAGTGAGTCAACAACTGAACAAGGCTCTAGCAAAATACTGTTGTTGGGTGTTCCATAAACACAAGGCATGGGTTTAATATGTATGAAGTGAACTTTAGCAAGGATTCCGGTTTCCAACAGCATCTGGGAGCAGACGGTGGTGTTTGTTTTACTTTTCTTTTTTCTTTTTTTAATCAATTAAAATCATATGAGCCATGAAGGATTTGCTCGTTTTCTTTCTATTCTTGCTGGCACAGTCTAATCTCCCAGTTCACATGCATGAGACATTGGAAACGGTGGAAGAAATAGTTTAAAACCATGTGCACACACACACACACACACACACACACACACACACAGTGATACCGATACACACACAGTGCTGAATTCTGCAAGATGCAAAATGAATCATGGGTCCTAAAGCTGACAAACTGGTGCAGGGTGCATGCCAAATAACTTCTTTTCAAACAGTAGACATGTAAATGATACATTTATATATTATAAATACTCACTTCCATTTTCTTTCTCTGTTTAACAGGGATGTAAGGCACATAGTTTTCATCATCAGATGATTCCTCGCTCTTCTCATCATCTTGGTACACTCTCTGGAACAGAACACACCAACAAGTCCAACATCAAAGAAGAAAAAAACAAAGAATAACACACCGAGTCAGTGAGTGTCTCTCTGTCAAGAAGACAATGTTCTCATTTGGATCTGCCAACTCATGGCAAGACTTCTGAAACTGAGTTCCTAGGGCAAAGTGTCAGCAGCTAATGCCACTTGTCTGGTGCACAACAATGTATCTTCTGCAAAAGACAAAACATGTATGCAAAAGGAAAGAACATTTATCATCTGTTCCACTGTTGATCCAATGAACTCTGTGCCAAACACTTCATTATCACCGTTTTCCTCAGTCCCACCAGCTCTACCGCCTGGCAGTGCGGTCTGTCAGACACATTTTCTAACAAAACATTCCAGAATGGTCCACCATGCTGAGTGGCAAACTATGTTTAAGTAGTTCTTGCGGTGAAATATCTGGGTGACTGAAAAAATGAGCAAGGCCTGGTGTTGAACACTGTGCTGAATGAGAAGTAAGTTATGATTGGATGAAATTTTAAAACATAAACACTGGCTGTCCGAGACATTACTGGGTCAAGCAAGCTTTGTACTTCATGTGTATACACACAAAGGGCATTAAAGCACTGGCAAGTCTATATTCTTCGACCTTGGAGCTAGAAAGAAAAAGAAAAAAAGAAAAAAAAACAAAAACAGACGCCCACCCTGTTAGTTACCCAGCATCAGACCAAACACTAGACAAACACTGCCATCCAGAAAAGTTTTATCCTCAGCATCACTCTTCAATCTATCCAGCCATGCCTTCATTTCTCCTGCATAAGCTTTACTCCTTAGCTCACCAAATCAGCAGTACTCACACAGTTTCAGTTTCAGGGAGGAATCATAACTTGCAGCAGACTGACCCAGATGCACTACACCAGTCATTCGGATGAGACGATAAACCGAAGTCCTATATACTGCATGCACTTAGCACACATTAAAAAACCCACGGCACCAAAAGCATTGTTCCTGGCAAAATTCTGTAGAAAAATCCACTTTGATTGAAAAAACAAATAAAACTGCATACAGGAAAAAATACAAAAAATTGGGTGGCGCTGTAATGTAGCGACGCGCTCTCCCTGGGGAGAGCAGCCCTAATTTCATACAGAGAAATCTGTTGTGGTAAAAAGAAATACAAATACAAATACACCACATCTGCTTTAAAAAAAAAAAAAAAATCCCTAACACACACTATCCTCATATACCTCTAATATGCCCCATCCTCAAATTCCCAAACACTACCCCACTGCAAAGAAAGAAGTGGAAAAGATAGAAGCAGTCTAACAGAGAGCTGTTCCGTCTGTCGTCATGTATCATGTCATACTAGAGTACAACCAGCGCCACAAAGCTACTAAAAGCACTGCAGTGGGAAACCCTGGAATGCTGTAGGAGGAGGGCAAAACAGTACATGCTTTTAAAGATCAGCAGCAGACTCTCTGAAGTAAGGTGCCCTCAACTCTGTCAACAACAGCAACACACTAAAAGAGTCCACATTCAAACCTTCTTCGGGATCCCCTGTAGAGTGAACGTCAGGCTGAACACCTTCCCATGATAGTATCTGTCTGTCACCCAGGAGACTGTTGATGCCCCGACCCATGACACATTTGTTCATTCGTTCAGACGGTGTTATTCTCCTTACCCACTGCTCTCTGACAACCCACCTATCCAATTATCCCCATCTCTTTTTTTTTTCTTCTTCCGCATCAAATGGTAGAAAAAATCAAAGCGAAGGGAGTGTCATCTTTGATCAGGGTCAGGATCAGGACAAATACACTGCAGGAGTCAATCTGGCCATTTTCACAACAGAATTGGAAGAGTGCATGTTCTTACTTTTTTTTAAAGAAGAAAAATAAAGGAAGAAACAATGCTGATAGAAAGCAGTTGATCACTAGATGGCATGAACTTTTAACAGCTGCCCTAAATGCTGCAGTTGTCAGGCAAAGGCTGACAAAGCCTAAAAGCAATGACACTTGATATGATACGATATGATATGACAACTTCTACCTCAGGCTGATATTCTGCTGTTATTTTTATGGTGATTTTTTTTTCTTCTATTAGTTCTTCAATTGGTCTGTTTTGCAGAATGGAAATATGAAACCCTTGCTGTCATTGACAGTTCTTCTTCCTGCTGTTGTGTCTGTGTCATGATCTTTCTGTGAAGTTGGTCTGGATCTAATGCTCGTTTTGCTAGCACACAGTAACAGATGTCAAGAACTTTTCTGGTGGTAAAACAGGGATTGTTAACAATCCAAAACATTGCGGTGATACGTCCGTGGGTGAGATGATCTTGAGAGTGAGAGTCAGTCTGAGAGAGAACAGGTCGACAAAACCCTGACAATACTCGAATGTCGGAACTGTACCTTTCTAGCATCCATCTCTGTGTCTGTGAGCTGCCGATGGACTATGGAAATATTTTTTTCAGGTGTGTCTTCCTGAAATCAGTCGCATTCGTGTGCGTACTTTCTTCGTTTACGGAGGTGACAATAACATATTGACTTCCTGTTCCGGTAAGGTCTGGTTGAGAGCATAATGTCCCCTGTTGCTGATAAAACTTCCGTGTTCGAAACAGTGAAATGGGGCGGTTGGCCTAGTTACTCGGATGCATGGAAGTTAGCACATCGCAGTAACTCTTCAGATACACACCAACATGGCTATGGTAATCAGTGGATATCTGACAATCAAACAATGTGGACTGCTCAAGGTAAGCCTAGACTGTAGTCCGATAATATCAGAAATATCTGTTACAATGTCACACGGAGCAGGTTGATCTGTCGGACCAGGCGACATGCAGTGAGATATGGATTGACACCAGGCTTGTCAACAGTAGATATAATACTGTAATGCGTCTTTTCTGCCATGTGTGTTGTTGTTGTCGTTGCTTTTTGGGCGTGCTCTCTGTTATTGATCGGTCTCGTTGTACATGTCTGTCTGTCTGCCTGTATGATGTCTCTCTCTCTCTCTGTGTGTCTTTCTGTCTGTCTGTCTGTCTCTGTCTGTCTGTCTGTCTGTCTCTCCCTCTCTCTGTTGTTTTTACGGAGAATTATTATCTTCGAAAGTAAACCCCATATCAGTGTGGCAAGGTATAAACCAACTCACCAACAAGCAATCTTTGTCAAAATCAACTGTGATCAAAGTATGTAATGATGATGGGGGACCTAAACTTCCCAGATATCGACTGGCACTTGGAGAAAGTTACAGGCAAAGGTGGATCCGAACACACAAACTTCCTCAAGACAATAAAGGATGTATTTCTAATTCAGCACCAAAAGACACCAACACGCTACAGGGAAGGAGAGAAAGCCAACGTACTTGACCTGGTTCTCACAAACAGAGAAGACATGATCAATGAGATCAGAGTAGAAGCAGGACTTGGGAAAAGCGACCATTTCTCACTTGTCATTAGTCTGTCATGTACATGCGGGAACCCACCCAGAGTGACACGCTTCAACTACAAGAAAACCGATGTTGATGTACTGAAAGAAGAACTGGGAAAAATCGACTGGATAGAGGAACTGAGGGATTTGCAACCAGATGCAGCTTGGAAAAACATTAAAGAGCACGTTAACACTGCTATCTCTAAGTCAACCCCAAAGACCAGAACCAGTGGTAGAAGAGGAAAGAACTGGATGGATCAGGGTACACTGGCGTCAGTCAGAAAGAAGCACAAACTTTTCAGAAAATGGCAGAATACAAGAGATGGCAAGGACTATGATCAGTACATAAAAGCAAGGAATCAGTCAAGGAAGGCCTGCAGAAAGGCACAGAGGAAATTGGAAGCACAGGTGGCATCAGTGGCGAAAACCAATCCAAAAGCGTTCTGGAATTATGTCAGAGGAAAAACCAAAACAAGGACTGGAATAGGGGACCTCAAGAAAGAAGATGGTTCAAAGACAAAGACAGATAGTGAAAAGGCAGAATTGCTGAACCAGTTTTTCAAGAGCGTCTTTATAGTAGAGGATACAGGCCCACTCCCAGACCCACCAGACTACAGTTTCACAGAAGCCTTGGAAGACTTGGAAGTCACCGAGGATCTTGTACGGAAGCACTTAGTCAACCTACATACAGACAAGGCAGCAGGACCCGATGGATTGACGCCATTGATACTCGCCAAAGCAGCTGACCAGCTGGCGAAGCCTCTGGCCTATCTCTTCAGATTGACACTGGACAGCGGAACAATCCCGGAAGACTGGAGGAAAGCCCATGTCACACCTATATTCAAGAAGGGGAGCAGAATGGTGCCCAGTAACTACAGACCTGTCAGCCTAACCTGTATAACCTGCAAGGTTATGGAGAAGATCGTACGCGACCACGTTATGAAACACCTGCTGAAAAACTCCCTGATCGCTGAAGAACAACATGGCTTTGTCCCTGGACGATCATGTACTACCCAACTGTTAGAGGTCATGGATATCTGGACAAGCATTGTAGACGATGGAGGCAGTGTGGATGTGGTGTACACCGACTTTCAGAAGGCATTCGACACAGTGCCCCATCGTAGACTTTTGTCTAAGGTCGCAGCCCACGGTATCACGGGGAAAGTGCTGGGATGGATCAAGGACTTTCTAACCAACAGGAAACAGCATGTGATAGTCAATGGTACGCAGTCTCAGGAAGCCAG
Organism: Babylonia areolata; assembly: GCF_041734735.1. Classification (NCBI taxonomy): domain Eukaryota; kingdom Metazoa; phylum Mollusca; class Gastropoda; order Neogastropoda; family Buccinidae; genus Babylonia; species Babylonia areolata. Next base: position 3,165,975 of record NC_134894.1, on the reverse strand, counting down.
TGTGAGCAGTGGCATCCCCCAGGGGAGCGTGCTCGGGCCAGTCTTGTTCGTTATTTTCATCAACGACCTCCCAGCTAGAGTTAAGAGCACAGTAAAAATGTTTGCAGATGATACCAAAGTGTTCAACAGAAGTGACACAGAGACGGGACCAAAAGAGCTTCAGGACGACCTTGACCAACTTCAGCACTGGTCTGACACGTGGATGCTTAAGTTCCATCCACAGAAATGTAGCGTAATGGACTCGACTTCCGCTCACCGGTGAGAGCAGACGTGCTTTTCGTTCTCTCCAGTCCGGTGAATTTTCACGGGGTGGAGATGTTTTTGAAATAAGTGTCTTCATCATGCGGGTGTACAGTGTTGTTTCCTGTGTGCTTTAACAACTGTGTGTATTTATTATGTAGATTCCGGGACTTTTGTGTGTGTGTGCGTTTGTTTTCTTTTTTCGTGTTTTTTTTTCCACCCTTTGAACTGCAATGGTGTCAGTGGCAGCAGTACAGCATGAGCTCTACAGTATCAAAATACTTTGCGAAGACCGGAGGAAAGAGAAAACCTTCGAGCACGTCGTCGGTGAGTGACACTAGCCCGAGTCAAGAAAAGACAAAGCAAGAAAAGAAAAAACAAAAACAAGAGGGTGAGAGTGACTCTGACAAAGATTCCAGTATGGCCCTCCACGACAAACTTGAAGAAATAAACAAAAAATTAGAACTGTTAACTCTTGCTCAGGAAGACATTAAACATATTCGTATTGACATGGACAAAATAACAACTAAGTTAACTGAACAAATTGACAAATTAGAAGGTGAAGTGTTTGAACTTAAGACAGACAACGACAAACTGAATAAAGAAATGAAGACACTCAAGGAAGACAACTTAAACCTTCACAGTCAACTGAAACAACAACAGAAGGAGATTGACAATCAAAGGTTAGCGCAAAACGACATGGAGCAGCATGGTCGTCAGTGGAATCTCCGTGTGTTTGGGGTGAAGGAGGAGCAGCAGGGGAAGGTTGAGACAGTGACGGACTGCATCAAAAAATGCACCGACATTTTTTCCAAACAAGTAGGTGTGCAGGTGACGGCAGAAGACGTTGAAATAGCACACCGCTCTGGCCGACCTGGAACTGGGAGACCACGACCCATTCTTGTGCGTTTTTTCTCCCGGCAGAAGAGGGGGGAGGTTCTTGAATCCAGGAGAAAACTTAAACAAACTGGGGTTTCCATTGGGGAAGACCTGACAAAGGTAAATTATAATTTACTGATGAGAGCGAACAAACATTCAGCCACGCTTTCTGCTTGGTCTTCCAATGGAAAAATAATAGTAAAAGTAAAAAATGGAAAAACATTCAAAATTGATGCCAATACCAATCTGGATGAAACACTTACAAAAGCTATGGTTTAAGCATATTTGACGGTTAAATGGTGAGGTGGTGGTGGCTTTTTTTCTTTTTCTTTTTTTTTTTTTTTTGGGGGGGGGGGGGGGGGGGGGAAGGTGTGTGTGTGTGTGTGTGGGGGGGGGGGGGGGTTAGTTATTTATTTTTTTTCAGTGCATGTAATGCATCTATTTCATTAATGGTTAATCTCATACTTAACACCTTATGATTATGAAATTATGTATGATGATTATTAGTATACTTGTAATATGTCTGGGGACGCCCCTCAGGCAATGTTGGCGAGTTGTGTTTTTTGTTTTGTTTTTGTCTTTTCTACCCGTGCCGTGGAATATACAAGAGTGTTTTCATTGTGATGATCTTACTGTTGGCTTAAAGGAAGGGAGGAGGAGGAAGAAAAAAAAAAGGGGAAAAAAAAGGCGTCTAGAACAGGCGGATATCTTTCCATCCAAACTGTCGATAATTCACTTTATTTATTTTCTTTAAAGAATAGAGGGTGTTTGGGATTGGTGGATGTCCTTTCATATTTTTTCCGCCCAAATATGTTCTTTGTTTTATTTATTTGTTTTCTTTCTTTTTTTCACTTTGCTGCGCGTACGCGCACCCACGCACATACACACACATTCATGGTGTGAAAGTATGGAAGCACAAATATTTTAGTAATTTGTGATGAATCACATCATATGCAATGTATTGTTTTTATTTATTATATTTGTGGTTTTCCCGCACCCTTTCGATATACGTGTTTCTGTTTATAATACTATTGCCTCACCTGTATTACCTACTCTAAGTCTGTATTACCTACTGTAAGTCTGTGACTTGTTTATTTGATTTGAATGAACGAATCGGTGTTCTTGAATGATTTGACTTTAATATGATTTAATTAAGGTGGAGAATAAGAGATCACTTAACTGGTTAACTTTTTATTATTATTATTTTTTTATTATTATTATTATTATTTTTTTTTTATGATGGTCAGTCGACGGATGTGGGACAAAGGATGATATTAGTCCTGATTGTGTTTGGTGACGCATACCGATGAACATTAATTTTGGTCCATCGCCATCAGTCCTTTGGTTTTAGTAACCGAGGGGTTGGAAAACCCAGTGAGTGAAATAATGTAACTGAGTGTTCTATTGTTGCCCTGTTATGATGACGGATTGGTGCTGTAGGTATAGTTGATTCAAATGATTGGATGTTTGATATGATATGTGTGTGCGTGTGTGTGTGTGTACATTATATATGTATGTGTATAAATATATGTGTATATATATATGTGTGTGTGTGTGTGTGTGTGTGGGTGTGTTTGTGTGCGTGCGTGCGTGTGTGTATATATATATATATGCTTTTTTCTCTGGTATTAATCGATTGGTGAAACTGAATGCGTCTATGTAAAAAATTACAATGTTGATAAAAATTATTCTGATCTGCCAGTTGCAGGGGCACATGCCGCACACACGCGCACACATAACTTACTTTTGTTCCAAAACACTTGCACAACATGGGTTCATATCAAAACATGGAGTGGAAAAAAAAAATGTGAGTCATTTATTGTACCTGGCTCAGTGTGCTTTCAGATGGAAAATACATATGCTTGTGAGCTGCTGCTAAAACTGATTTTTTTTTTCTGTCGAAATGTACTCTGTTGAACGAAGCACGCTTGCTTAAAGAACAAGCATTTATTTGTGTTTTGCTACAAATGACTTTTCCATTTGCTTTTTTGTTATGTCGGATATGCTTTATTTTATGTAGACTTAACTTTGATTGTCTAAGTCATTGACTGTTAATCTATGTGAGTCCTTTAGTTTCATATAACTGGACTCGGTTCTATTTTATCATTGAATCCATGACATTATAGTTTTGAGTTGGTGAAAGGGATGTGAGGAAGCGAAAGTGATGTTAGCGTCAATTGTGGATTGATTGTCCCATGATTGATTGTGGGATTGAATTCTCATGTTGTTGTTTTTTCCTGTTGTTTGTTTGTTTTTTGTTTCACATTGTTTGTTCACTTTTTTTTTTTTTTTTTTTTTTTTTGGGGGGGGGGGGGGGGGGGGGAGGGTTGGGTTTTACCGGTGCATATTGTGAGTGTTTGATTTGTTGAAAATAGAAGTTGTGAAATTGTACTGATGTGGTTATATAGTGTTGAGGGAGGTGACCGATCATCAGTTACAAAATGCATGGTCGTATTTTCCCAGTAAACACGTGCACATTCTGTGTCTAAAATTACCGCATGGGACGGATGACAGCTACTCATGTACTGCACGCAGATGAATGAATTTTTTGTGTTTTGCTGAGAAATTGTTATTCCTTGCCTTGCTCTGCGCTCTCTCTCTCTCTCTCTCTCTCCACATACACCAGCACAGACGCGCATGTGCGCGCGCACGCACACGCGCGCACGCACACACACACACACACACGCACACGCGCGCGCGCACACACATGCGCACACACACACACACACACACACACACACACACACATCATTTTAGAGTCCCGGTATATAATTTATAAGACAAAAAGAGCCATAGGGACTGCACTTCCGCTCGCGAGCGACAGTCCAGTTTATTTTGCTTGCTTTTAAAAAAAAATATTATTATTGTCACTGTTTTCATAGATATATGTACTATGTTTTGGGGTATTTCGACCATATATATAACTATAATTTTCACAACTTCAAAGACTTTTCATGTTATCTGTATAAACATGTCCATGTGTATTTTGGGGTTTGTACTGCCAAGCATGGTGTATTTGGATAATTTCTTTCGTTGGGTTGGATGCATATATTTGTCATACTTCTTTATGGACAAACATGAATGGTAATATATCCATTGTATCAGTTAATTGTCAAGGTCTGAATAGTTCACACAAAAGACGTGATATTTTCCATTACTTGAGAAATAAGAAGCACTCTATTTATTTTTTACAGGATACGCATTTTGAAGAAAAGATGGAGAAATATGTTTCAGCAGAATGGGGATATACTTGCTATTTTTCAAGCTATACGTCGAATGCAAGAGGGGTCGCAATAATGTTTAACAATAATTTCGAATTTAAAGTGAAACGGACAATAACTGATAGTTCAGGGAATTTCATTATTCTACTTGTTGAGATAGAAAAAATTAATTTCCTCTTTGTTAATGTATATGGACCAAATAAAGATGATCCTGATTTTTATGTGAATTTAAAACAAAAAATAAGTGAAAATAATGTAGAGAATGTTATAATAGCTGGGGATTTCAATTTAGTTCTTAACCCAACAATAGATTATCATAATTATAAACATGTAAATAATCCAAAAGCAAAAGTAGTCGTTGAAAACATGATAGAAAATTTAGATCTGAATGACATCTGGCGTGAATTAAACCCAGACTGCCCTCGTTACACTTGGAGAAGAACAAATCCTTTCCAACAGGCTAGATTAGATTTCTTTTTGATCTCAGACACTGTAGTATCCTTGATAGATGATGCAGACATAGAATATGGGTACAGAACAGATCATTCAGCTATTTCGTTGAAACTTAAATTCAGCGAGAATGTAAAGCGCAATACGTTTTGGAAATTAAATACATCTCTTCTAAAGGATAAAACATATGTGGATGAAATAAATATGGAAATAAATAATGTTAAAAAAGAAAATGCTATTAATATGTATTCTGATGACACACCGGATGATGAACTGGTGTTCTCTGTTCCTGATGACATTTTTCTTGACTTTCTTTTAATGAAAATACGATCGAGAACAATTTCTTATGCTTCAATGAAAAAGAAAAAAATGATAGAAGAAGAAAGACAGTTAGAAGGAGACATCTGTAACTTAGATAAATATCAAAATAAAAATAAAGAAGATATTAAAGTTCTAGAAATTAAACAAAAACAATTACAAGATATTCGAGAGAAGCGGATGGAAGGGGTATTATTAAGGTCTAGAGCTAGATGGATAGCTGAGGGAGAGAAGGTTAGTAAATATTTTTGTAATTTAGAAAAACGTCATTATGTTAGTAAACACATAGCCAAAATTATTGATCAATACGACAATGTTCTAACAAATCAAAAGGATATCTTAAATGAAGTACATAATTTTTATAGATCTTTATATGTGAATGTTGGGGTGGAACATTGTGAAATTGAAAATTTAGTGAATTATATTCCATGTTTGAATGAGTCAGAAGCAAGCGATTTAGAAGGTATGATTACAATGGAGGAAGCGGCACAAGTTATTAGAAATATGAAAAATAATAAGAGTCCAGGTACAGATGGCTTTAGTGCAGAATTTTTTAAAGTCTTTTGGAAGAAAATAGGAATATTTGTTGTTAGGGCACTTAATGCTAGTTTCAGGAAAGGAGAAATGTCTTCTGTGCAAAAGGAAGGAGTGATTACGTGTATCCCCAAAGGTGATAAGCCAAGACAATATTTGAAAAATTGGAGACCCATCTCTCTTTTAAATGTAGTTTATAAAATTGGGTCATCTTGTATTGCTAACCGCTTGAAACCAGTATTACCTAACATTATAAATGAAGATCAAACAGGGTTTATTAGAAATAGATACATTGGAGATAATTTGAGGTTGATATATGATATCATAGCTTACTTAGATAAACATAATCTACCTGGTTTATTACTGAACATAGATTTCGAAAAGGCTTTTGACTCAATAAATTGGGATTTCATGTTTAAAGTGTTAAAGGCATTTGGGTTCAAAGAAAACATGTGTAGATGGATTAGTGTATTTTACACAAATATTAAGTCATGTGTGATTGTGAATGGTCAGGTCTCTGACTGGTTTGAAGTTAAGAGAGGTTGCAGACAAGGAGACCCTATATCACCTTATTTATTTGTAATGTGTGTAGAAATATTAGCTATAATGGTAAGGGAAAATTCGGATATCCGAGGAATAAAAATTAACGATGTTGAGAATAAACTGACCCAATATGCTGATGATACAGAATTTCTACTTGCTGGGGATAGGAAATCTTTTGAATGTTGTGTTACAACTCTTGATAAATTTGGCTGTGTCTCAGGTCTCTATTTGAATTCAAGCAAAACTAGTGCCATTTGGTTAGGGAGCAAAAAGAATTCTAAGACGCGTTATATGGAACATTTAGGTATGGACTGGAATCCTACAAGATTCCGAATTTTAGGGATTTGGTTTACTAATGATTTAAAAGAATGTGTAACTATAAACTATTCAGAGAGATTAGCAGAAATAAGATATTTGTATAGGATATGGGTAAAACGCCAGTTAACGCCTCTAGGCAGAGTAGCAATTCTGAAATCTGTTATTCTTTCCAAACTGACTCATCTGTGGTTGCTTTTGCCAAACCCACCGGATACATTTTTTAATACATGTCAACATATTTGTTATAAGTTTGTTTGGAACAATAAACCAGATAAAATTAGCCGTAAAACTGCTCATAAAAGTGTAAAAAATGGTGGCATCGGTCTTCCTGATGTTAAATTGTTTGCCTTATCTTTAAAGCTTTCCTGGATTCGTAAAGCTGAAAATTCAAATCACAAGTGGAAGCACCTCTTGCTGTGTAACTTCCCCCAATGGCCAGCTATTGATAAATATGGTCCAGAGTTTATCTTAAATTTTGCCAAATATAACCAGTTCTGGACAAATGTGTTTGAAAGTTATAAGATTTTCTTTTATAAATGTGAACCAAAAAACTCAGCGGAACTGCTTGCAGAGCCATTGTGTTATAATAATCGTGTTCAAATTGGTAAAAGGTGTATTATATCCAGACTGCTCAGTAATCATGATGTGTATTGTCTTGCACAGTTTTTTGATGATGATGGTAAAGTTTTTTCATATGTACGCTTCAAAGAAAAATATGATTTGCACATTGATTTCCTTACTTATGCTGGATATAAATCAACAATAAACGAATTAGTTAAAAAGCATAATATTCATGTGGATAGCAACAGACACACAAATACTTCGCTCTGCTTCAAACACTTGTTTTCTGTTTCTAAAGGCTCAAGACCATATTATGATGTGTTGATTGAGAATGATATGAAACCAAAATGTTGTGAGAAATGGGACTTAAAGCTTTTGATGCATCATAACTGGAAATCTTGTTTTATGCATGCACACAAGATAGTTGATGTAAAGCTGAAATGGTTTCAGCTGAAAATAATACACCGATGTTTATGTACAAAAATTGTTTTAAAAGAAATTGGTGTTACGGATAATAACAACTGTAGTTTTTGTAGAGAACACAAAGACAGTATTGATCATGCTTTTTGGAAATGTAATTATGTGCAAATGTTTTGGAACGCTTTAACGGACTTGATAAAAGAGAGATGTGTAAACGCAGGAAATTTAAAGTTAACAGAATCACTTGTGCTATTTGGACATGATGTGACAATAACAACTGATGCTGTTTTGTGTTTTATAATATTGTTTGCAAAGTATTACTTATATTTATGTAAAATTGAAGACAGCTTTCCACAAATATCAGTTTTTTTGAACAAATTAAAAACTCGATATAGAATTGAAGAATATAATGCATATATTAACTTTAACCATACCATTTTCTCTGCCAGATGGCTGCCTTACAAATTATTGATCACAAATGATTAGTAACCTGTTCATGATTAACGAAAAATAACCATCCATATTTATTTTCTTTTTATTGATATTCATAAGAAATGATTGAGGTGTTCACTTTCCGTAAACGTGTTCTAAGATACTTGACAGTTTGTATTCCTTGACAGCTTGTGTAAGATCTTAAGAAATGAATGATAATACTCCATGATGATAACCAACCAGTGTATAATCCAGCTGCTTGGCTGTTTCTATCCAAGTATTTATGGTGTTTGTTTGTTTGTTTTTTGTTCTTTGTTTGTTTTTGTTTTCTTCTTTATAAATGTCCATTAAGATGCTGTTGTTGTTGTAAAATGTCAACCTGCCAAAATGGAATTAAAAAAATGTTTAAAAAAAAAAAAAAAAAAAAAAAAAAAAATGTAGCGTAATGAAACTGGGGGGGCAGAAGTCAGAGGCAACATATTACATGACAAGCAAAAATCAAGAGGACGACAGTACAAGGGTGATATTAAAAGAGACTGCAAGTGAAAAGGATCTGGGTGTACTCATTGATGACAAACTGAATTTCAAGGAACATGTTGCACAGTTGACATCCAAAGCAAACAGAATGGTTGGACTCATAAGGCGATCATTTGATTTCTTAACAGAGACAACTTTTGTTCAATTGTACAAGAGCCTCGTCCGACCACTGTTGGAATATGGCCATTGTGTCTGGCAACCCTTTCACAAAACACTATGTAGTGACATCGAGGACGTCCAGAGGCGAGCAACAAAACTCCTGGGCCCACTGAAGGAGAAGCCTTACCCCGAGAGACTGAAACTGCTGGGGCTGCCAAGTCTGGAACACCGGAGGCTGCGAGGGGACATGATCGAATTATTCAAATACCTTCACGGGCATTACGACGCACAGAGGCCAGTGTTCCAGTCGTCACTTAGTGGGAACCTCAGAGGCAACACCCTAAAACTCCAAAAACAACGCTTTCGCCTTGATGTCAGGGGGAATTATTTCTCTAACAGAGTAGTGACACAATGGAACGGGCTCCCAGACTCCGTGGTCCTGGCGCCATCAGTCAACGCCTTCAAAACCCGCTTAGATAAACACTGGAGGGGTCTACCTGGCCTGTATAACCCAGCCTGTCAGACAACTGATCTGGTCTAGCCGCGCTCGCCACGCATGCTACTATTTCAGTAATAGTTCTTTAGGAACACGAACAGGCCTCGGGAGAGGCCTAAACCGTCGTCTAGTCAAGTCAAGTCAAGTCAAGTCAAGTCAAAGACGTTTCTGTGAATCAACTAAATACACACTTTTCCACAATAGCCAAGAACATTATTATCACAGATTACACAAAACTGGATAACCATGAAAAATTAGAATTGTATTGACGTAATAAAAACACTTCAATTAAATTGAATATTCCACCCATAACAGTATTTGAAGTCTATAACTACCTTATCCAACTAAAACAGACAGGAACCCACGGACTGGGTGGCATTGACAGCAGAATTCTTAAACTAGCAGTGTATTGACAAAAGCGAAAGTTTTTCCTATTTACAAATCAGGGGACACCACTGATCCTTCAAACTACAGGCCAATTTCCATTAATTCTATTTTTCAAAACCACTGGAAAAGCACATAAACAAGCATATTTCGCATCACTTGGATGTCAATGAGCTTTTACATCCAGCTCAGTCCGGTTTCAGATGAAAGCACTCATGCCACACAGCACTGGTACACATTGTAGATGACTGGTTTACCAATGTCAGTAACAATAGATATTGTGGTGTTTTATTCGTTGATTCTAAAAAATTAAAAAAAAGCATTTGATGTGATAGACCACTTACTTACAAAACTTGAACTGTATGGTCTGTCAACCAATTGTCTTAGTTTGCTTAAATTCTATATGACAAACAGACAATGCATGACAATGAGTACATCAATCTCCACACCAACAACACTTGATTATGGCATTCCTCTGGCGTCTATTCTAGGCCCTTTACTGTTCTCAATATATATATAAACGACCTACCGCTCCATATGAAATCCGTTTGCAAACTTTTTGCGGATGATACAACAATCCACACTTCTCATACTGACATTGTCACTCTTGCAAAAGACTTACAAGAAAGTACTGATGAACTTGTTAGATGGACCGAACTAAACCACATGTCTCTTCACCCTAAAAATACAAAATGTATGTTAATCACATCCAGCCAAAAGAGGCAAAACACTATACATAATTTTCCTTCCGTCCAAATTAAAGGCGAATCTATTGAACAGGTCAGTGATCACAAAGTTCTGGGGATCATAATTGACAACAATCTCACTTGGAATCCTCACATAAATTCCCTTTGCAAAAAGACAGCCCAGAAAACCCATCAACTATCCAAAATCAAACATTTCCTTGACCTTCATGCACAGAAATTATTTTTTCACGCACATATCCAGTCTAGAATAGATAATGCATCAACACTATGGGACTCCGCCATTGTGAACACCATGAAGCCACTTCAGAATCTTCATAAACGGGGGCTCAAGCTAGTACTCCTTAAAAGGACTTCCCTTTTAGACTCAGACTATAAACAAGCGAATATTCTCCCACTAATCCATAGATTACGGTACAATAAAGGAATCATGATGCAAAAGATTATGACAGGTAATGCACCACCAACATTAACAGACACATTTTCTGTAAATTCATCAAGGAATCCCCCCAAAGTCCATATCCCAGTTCCAAGAATTGACTTGTTCAAATCAAGTCTGGTCTACTCAGGCACCATGGAACTCACTCACAGAAACAATTAAACAACACCATTGCCCAACCACCTTCAAAAAACATTGCCTGTCCCATCTTATGCCATAATGTATAATGTAAATCGTTCATTTTAATGATACTGTTTGTCAAATGTGTATGGACTGAGAACCTCCCTCACCCTCCGTCCCCCACTCTGATCTGTAGTGCGGTGTGTGTTGTGTGTTTGTTTCTTTCATTTTGTTCATTTTTTCCTATACATTTTACTAACACCATGCTTGTACCTGTATGCCGTGTGTGTGTGTGTGTGTGTGTGTGTGTGTGTGTGCGTGTTGTTTGTTTGTTTGTTTGTTTTTTTGTTTTGATTTTTGTTTTTGTTTTTTGTTTTTTCTTCTCTGTTATGTATCTCTACTAACACCATGCTTTCATTTTATTTAGTATTGTGTAGTGTAGACCCAGTTCAGGGTGGGGACTAGATGTAAAAAAGCACACCATTGCTTATCTATTATCCTCGAAATAAAGAATTTGTCTTGTCTTGTTTCTCTCTCTCTCTCTCTCTCTCTCTCTCTCTCTCTCTCTCTCTCCACTGTCACTGTCACTATATCTGTCTGTTGTCAGCCTCCCCTGCCTTCTTTACTCTTCCTCTTGTCCATTCTTCCTTCCGCTCTCCACCACGCCCCTACCCTATTGTCCTCGTTGTTATTCATCTATCGCGATATTGTATTGTACATACGTTCTATGTTATGTTTGCACATGCTTATGCAATTTTGACGTTGATGTTGTGAATTGACTCTCGCTTTTTTTTTTTTTTTTTTTTTTTTTTTCTTTGGTTGCTTTTTTTCCAATTATTATGGATGTAAAAAAGTACTTTGTGCTTACTCCTTTACCCTCGTAAAATAAAATTTCGTTCGTTCGTTCGTTCGTTCGTTCTCTCTCTCTCTCTCTCTCTCTCTCTCTCTCTCTCTCTCTCTCAGATACATTTTCCTTGTCCTTACAAACACTTGAGAATGGTGTTCCTCATGGCTCTGTCCTAGGTCCTTTTGCTTTTCACATTATAAATATAAATGATCTTCCCCTTCATATTATTCAAACATGTTACAGTACATACAAGCTATAGTTACATAAATCAACGTATGCTGTCTTTGGAACATATAGGGTGAACAACCCATGGATGATCTGATCATAACCACATGGCAATCTACCCTCACAAAACCAAGTTCATGTCAACAGTGACCAGACAAATTTCCCCCTATTCAAATGAACAACAAAGCTATTAATAAAGTTGACAGCCACAGCTAGGGTACTTGGAATAACAGTTGACAACAACCTTTCTTGGACTCATCATATAACTAAGATGATTATGTAAGCAGATTTCTATAAAAGCACCAACTATCAAAAATTGAATACTTCCTCCACTACCATTCAAGAAAATTATTTTTTTAGGCCTTTATCCAACCCACTGTTGATATTACTAGTGCCACAAAAAAAACAAAAAAAATAAACACAACAAAAATAAGATCCATAATTTAGGGATAGTCACATTTATGTGTTATTTATCTGTATTTTGTACTACTTGGCTGAGTATATATCACTGGACAAAGTATAACATTTGTCTTTAGTTTGTTTGGGTTTTTTTGGGGTTTTTTTCTTCTTCTCAAACATTATTTTCTGACATCCTATTATAAGGGGCAATGGGCTGTACATGAATAAACCATCACTTTCATTCCATCTCTCTCTCTCTCTCTCTCTCTCTCTCTCTCTCTCTCTCTCTCGTGTGTGTGTATGTGTATGTGGGTGTGAAGTTGCATTCCATGTTATTTTTTATGTTTTGCGTTTAATTCTTTTTTTTCCTTTTTGTGTATACTTTTTTTTACTCTTTTTCTTTTACTTGTGTGTGTATGTGTGTGTGTGTTTGTGTGTGTGTGTGTGTGTGTACCAACTTGTTTTCTTCTCTTTCTTTTTTTCTTGTGTGTGTGTGTGTGTGTGTGTACTTTCAGCTTATCCAGTTTACCCTCAGTAAAACATTTGTTATTTGTCAAAACACCTGTCTGTGTGTGTGTGTGTGTGTGTGTGTGTATGTGTGTGTGTGTGTGTGTGTGTGTGCCTGACATCATAATCCTTGAATTTATAAACAAACTTTTCGAGTTCTGAGTTCTCTCTCTCCCTCTCTTTCTATCTCTCTCTTACTCTCTCTCTCTCTCTCACCAGACATAGAATGGGGACTGGATGAATAACAGCAAACAATTTAACATACTTGAAAATAAAGAATTTCATCTTAGAGAGTAAGATCATGTGGTTTAGGATTATTTTTTTCTGTCGCACAATCCATTTTCTGTTGGTTCCAGAGCAAGTACTTACCAGGAAACTGGGGAGTCCTCTATGACAGCTCCAGCAAAAGGCCACCCCGCATCGACCTCTTTGCAGATGCGGATGCGACAACGCCACTTCACACTCTGCACCTAGAGCACCTGAAGTTCCCCGACAAGAGTCATCTGCATCGAGACATCACTTTCAATCTGTCCATCAAAAAGGAAAAGCACCAGTTCCAGCTGGTGAACGTGGGTGACAAATTCGACTGGGTGCAGTCTCTGTGCCACGTGTCAACAGACTTATGGTCACAGCGAGCTAGTGTCGCAGACGTAGAAGACAGCAATAAGGCCAGTGCAGAGGTGATGCAAGAGAACATCTTGTACGACTCTGTTTCCAATGGTAAGCACATTTTAAAGCTCTGTTTCCAATGGTAAGGATTCGTTTCACATTTTAAAGCTCTGTTTCCAATGGTAAGCACATTTTAAAGCTCTGTTTCCAATGGTAAGGATTCGTTTCACATTTTAAAGCTCTGTTTCCAATGGTAAGCACATTTCAAACCTCTGTTTCCAATGGTAAGGATTCGTTTCACATTTTTAAGCTCTGTTTCCAATGGTAAGGATTCATTTGTTTCCAATGGTAAGGATTCGTTTCACATTTTTAAGCTCTGTTTCCAATGGTAAGGATTCGTTTCACATTTTTAAGCTCTATTTTCAATGGTAAGGATTCGTTTGTTTCCAATGGTAAGGATTCGTTTCACATTTTTAAGCTCTGTTTCCAATGGTAAGGATTCGTTTCACATTTTTAAGCTCTGTTTTCAATGGTAAGGATTCGTTTGTTTCCAATGGTAAGGATTTGTTTCACATTTTTAAGCTCTGTTTCCAATGGTAAGGATTCATTGCACATTTTTAAGCTCTGTTTCCAATGTGGCCTGTGGAAGCACAATTCATTTCCACCTTGGATGAATAAAGTTTTATAATAATTTGTATTTTAATTGATGGAGTATGCATGAGCATTTGCATCTAAAATCAGACTGACATTCGGTGTGTACACTACTGTTTGAGTGCCTGTCAGATGAGAAACAGCATCATCTCTGAATGACACAGGCATTGCACATGCCACACACCAGACTGACTGATCTGTAGTTTTTGGAGGGGTGGGGTAGGGGGTTCTACCCCCTTTTTTTGAAGATAGCTGTGACGGGCGCAACAGCTGAGTGGTTAAAGCACTCGACTTTAAGTCTGAGGGTCCTGGGTTCAAATCCTGGTCACGGTGCCTGGAGGATAAAGGGTGGAGATTTTTTAGATCTCCCAGGTCAACAGATGTACAGACCTGCTAGTGCCTTAACCCCTATAATGAGTATACACATGCAGAAGAACAAATAAGCATATTAAAGATCATGTAATAGGTATCAGCATTTGGTAAGTTATGGAAACAAGAACATACCAGGCATGCACCCCTCCAACCCCTGAACCTGGAGTATGGCTGCCTACATGGCAAGGGTAAAAACGGTCATGCACAGAAAAGCCCTCTCTTGTATGCGAGTGAACATGGGACCTGCAGCCCACAAAGGAAGAAATGATAGCTGTCACACTGGGTATCTCCCTGTCTTCTGCAGGAATGCCAGCTAGTCCCATGAAGGGAGAAAAAAATCCCATGACATGATAAACCCCTCGCGCGCGCACGCACACACACACACACACACACACACACACACACATATAGTGTCCATAATTCCTATGATGGTTTTACGACAATTAAATGAGTTCTGAGTTCTGAGTTCTATACAGAGAGAGAGAGAGCAGTGTATATCAAAGTTTTTCCCAGCTTTACAGCTATATTCCTCATTATTATGCGCGCTCATTTTTTGAAGGTCAATTTCTTTCTCTGTTCTGTGCAGGCCAGCAGTTCAAAGTCAGTGTCATTCGGACCACAGCATCTGATGCAAACAAACTGCAAGGCAACTACATGCTGACTCCCACCCAGGAATCTATCAGACTGCTGGACGTGGTCAATTACAGTACCCTTCATGAATGGCCATACACACAGATACGCAGTTACGGTCCTACTCGACGGAACTTCAAAATGGTAGTTGGGCGCAAGTGTTCAACTGGAGAAGGCGAGTTTAAATTCTTCACACCGAACACCAGCGCACTAGTTGATCTGATCACCACCTACATGGAGCAGGCTAAAGAAACTCAGGCCAAGCAGTCCAAGGGAAATGTAGGTCTTGTTGATCCTCCTGTTGCTGAGTACAACACTCATTCTGTGTCCTCTCTGCAAAGTAATGAGCTCCAGCATTTTCCAGCCACAGTTCCAAATCTATACACAGAGGAGAAACACTTCCTCCCCAAACCAGCACCAAGATCAAAAATGAATACATCGCCAACCCCTTCCCAAGAGAGAGAGGCAAAGGAACACAAGGAAAGAGAGAAGAAACAAAAGCATGTGAAAGGGGCAGCAGTTCCGGAGAGTAACATCTACGATGAGCCAGAAGATGTACAAAGGAGTGCACCCCCTTGTCAGCCTGGCCATGGTCACTTGATGAAGCCAGGCAGTGGTGCCCTCCCAGTGTATTCCACACCAGAAAAACCACAGAAAGATGGATGGAAAAAACACAGTCGCCCTGAACGCGACCAAGTGCACAGGGAAGATTACAATGGCATAAAGAGCGCCTGCACCTCACTGCCACCACAGGGCGCCAGTTCAGCTTCCCCCTACTTGCAGAACTCCAGTCCACAAGATGTTACTGATGAATACAGCAGCCTGAGAGAGATCAACACTCAAGCACCAACAGCTGGCCCAGAGCATATCTATGGCATGGCTTCTGCAAAAGACACTGTAAGCCTTGTTCCACCATCCAATCGTTCGGCGTTTGCCGGTGGGAACGAGTATGAAGATGCTGATGCTGTGTCTTCTGGAAGTTTTCAGAACAGGCCACGATAGTTGCGAATGAACAGTGAACTTTTTTTTTCTTTTTTTGTGCTGCCCCATCATCTGCACTGTTTCAGTGGCATTGCTCCCACACCACTCATTCCAAGTCCTCCATACATGGTCACACCCAGGTTTGTCTGTCACAGTCCCAGCATCGGCAGTTCACATGAAACCATCAATGTTAGGCCGCTGTACTCTACACTTCCTGTCATAATGATATCCCAGTGTCAGCCACGCCCGAGAGATACAGACACTTGCAGTGTTGGCCAGGAATTTAGAGCAACACACCCAAAGACACATCCGTGAAGTGGATGATACCCGACTGTGTGGTCCCAGTCTCCCCATTTAAGCCCCTGGCACACTCAGCTGTGGGTAGGAGCCGGCTGCAGGCCAAAAAACCCACCTCCACTGGGATTCAAACCTGCGTCCTCCCAACCATCAGTCCTTGAAGCTAACCACTCTGTCACAGTGGCTTGAAGACAGCAAACTTTCTCTGGAATAATGTAGCAGCCTGAAGAGACCCCCACATCTCACGAAGGGGATTATGATGATGTGTCATGAACAGCTTTGTTTGTGTGTGTGCACGTTTGCTCAAGGTATTTTTTGTTGATTTATTTATGCTTACAGGTGTTTGTGGTTGGTTTTTGCTTTTTTTCCTTTCTTTTTTTTCTTTTGTTGTTGTTGTTGTTGTTGTTGTTATGATTTGGGGATTTCTCTTATTTGTTGTTTCTTATCATTTATTTGTTTTAGTTGTTCATGAGTTTTTCTTGTTTTTCCAGTTTTCGTTCAAATTAACATATTTCACAGAATGTTTTATCTCAGAATATAATGTTTAGTCATTTGCTGGTTATCTTCTACTTTTTCCCATTGGAGAAGTTTCTGAATTTGTACTAATTGTTACAATTTGTTGTTGTTGTTGTATGTATGTATTTCTGATATTTTATTTGAACAGATACTTCAGATTTATTTGCAATCGACTACTTTAGTTTGAGTTTCTACAGTAAATAAGCATTTAAATGATACTTACATTCTTTGGAAAACATTGACATATTTGTTCAGTATATCACAACAAACTTAGATATTCATTATATCAGTGGCATACACGTATCATTGATTCTTTTTACAAACAATTTATCATGAAGGGTGATTCAGCCGTTGGATCAACAGAGGTTATGAATGCTGTATGTTGGTTTTCATTGTATACTTGTTTTAAACAACTTTTGTGATGGAGTACCTATTACGGGTTACACATCATCACATTCATGCAGAAAAAAGGAGAAATGTAATGGTATCACAACATTTGTGATGTTTGTTGCTGATGGTGTTTTTTTTAATGTAGCCTAACCACACTTTTTGTGGTTTTGTATGACTCACTTCTGCAGATAGATATTTTTGGAAAGTATTTTTACTGATGCACGGTATTTTACTACATTTTGATCATTACTTTTCTCTGGTGAGCTGGTTTATGTTTGGAGTTAGCAGGGTTAGTATTTACATGGCTAATACAAAATGTATTATCATTAAATAAGCCTGTGAAAATGGGTAAGATATTCCTGTCTGGGGAATTCCTTGAACCTTGATGATGTCAGGAAGAAAAATACCATATGTTTCTACCTGCATCTCTCTCTCTCTCTCTCTCTCTCTCTCTCTCTCTCTCTCTCTCTGTGTGTGTGTGTGTATCTGTTGATATATATATATATATATATATATATAGAGAGAGAGAGAGAGAGAGAGAGAGAGAAAATTCTGTACAATGGCTTAATGGCTTTACTCTTGGGTATACTCTTCTAACACATGTTTCTCTGCAGTATTGGAATGTTTCTTATACATGTAGAAATTTTCCAAAATTAATGTTATGGTTATCGTTTTTCTTATTTCTTTTATTATTATCATCATCAACATCATTGTTATTGCTATTATTATCATTATCATTATCATCTTTATTGTAATAAGTAGTAGTAATAGTAGCAGTGGTAGTAGCAGCAGTAAGTAGTAGTAGTAGTTGTAGAAGTAGCATTATTATCATTCAACTAAGTGAGAGGATGGATGGATTCTGTCCAGAATCTCTGAGTACTTAAGCAGTTCCTAAGTAAGTTTTCTCTGATCTCATGCCTTCTCTCTCTGTGTCTCTTAATGTATATATATTTTTAAGCATCTGTTCAGAAACAGAAAATGGACCTTTGAACTATTATATTGTCTGTTGATACCAATTTTTATTGTTGACAAGTAATTGAAATTACAATGATATTTCTCACTCATGTGCCTTCTGTGTACCTTCTGTATGTACACTTATTATTTTGTATATCATTGTTTGCAGATTGAATATGTATGAAATATTTTTAAAAATTAACCAAACTGGATAGTACTAGTACTACTAGTAGACCTTTGGTCATGGCTGACCATGGATAGAGTATATCCGACCTCATGTCTAATTGAGCTGTCTGCTTGGACCAAGCAGCGTTGCCTGTGACTGTAGAGACCGATGTGAGAAAGATAGTCTCTGTCACAGCGGTCACATGTGTAAGCTGATGCTGGTCTGTCAGCTGATGTCCCTTTTCTGCGAGCTGGCTTTTCTGCTGCAGCAGCTGACAGTTTGTCCTCACCAATCCGTAGCTGATTCTTGAGAGTGCTTCTCCATCTGTTGCAGTCATCTGCAAGGTCTTCCCAGGACTCAGTGTTGATCTCAAGTGCCTTCATGTCACGTTTGTAAACATCTTTGTATCTCAGCTGTGGGCGGTCGATGCTTCTCTGCCCTGTGGCAAGCTCTCCATAAAGGATGTCTTTTGGGATGCGACCATCTTCCATGCGGCGAACGTGCCCCAGGCAGCGCAGCCGACACTGTCTCTGCATGGTATACATGGTCGGGAGGCCAGCGCAAGTCAGGACTTCAGTGTTTGTCACCTCGTCTTGCCAGGAGATGCCGAGTATGCGCCGTAGACTTCTCAGGTGGAAGGTATTGAGCCTTTTCTCCTGACGAGCATGTGTGAT
Source organism: Babylonia areolata (assembly GCF_041734735.1). NCBI lineage: Eukaryota > Metazoa > Mollusca > Gastropoda > Neogastropoda > Buccinidae > Babylonia > Babylonia areolata. The sequence goes on along the minus strand of NC_134894.1, from coordinate 3,147,062 downwards.
CCACGCCTCATGCAAGGTGTTTGTGGATGGATGGACGGATATACGTCTGGGCAATGTAATATGGAAGACAGGCTGTTGCCCATGCATTTTGTCCACCCTCTCCACCTCGCTGACAGATCCAAAGGAACAGCAAGGCTGTTACGTTTTGGTGCCAACGCGACCAAACTGGATTAACCCATATATATATATATATATATATATATATATATATATATATATATATATATATATATACTGGATATACATATGTATAAACTAAACTGAATATGTATTAACCTTGAATTTTTACCAATAATATTAACCAGTTAAGTTGGCGGTTTGTAAATCAAAATCATATCATTTGAGTGTGCTTCAAACTGTTTTGGGTGTTCACATTGTGTTCTACTAACATCTGGTGTAATGTACTAACTGAATGTTATAATTGACCATAAAATATGCATATGCTTATAGTCACTTGTTGCACTGACAATATGACAATGATTCACGTGATATTGTATTGACAATAATGACAATGATGTTCATTTGTTTTCTGTTATTTGTAATATGGGTTGTGTAATATATACTAGATTTTGATTTTGATTTTGATTTAGTCTTAATGAAGAAACTTCGATGTGTTCTTGCTAAGTGCATGCGTGTACTGATCAAACACTGTTACCCTGAAGTACGATGCCAGTGCAACAGTTTTCCATGCAATGTTTCCAGTCTGAACTGAATCATGATATCTACATTTTTTTTAAGTGACTTCTTTATGTGATTATGTGACATTAGGTATTTGTCAAGCTGACCAGATTATAAAATAATTGAATGAACATATGTAGCAAATTTTTCATAGATCCATTTAAAATGCTATATTACTTATTAGTGTATAGCATTGAATATATGTCTCTGCACATGGAATGCAAGCTTTACTTTATACAAACAGGAATTCAAATTGTGTGTTGTAGTAAGTTTTTCTTAGAGGATATGAAATGCTGTGGCTGATTATTTTTCACAGTTTCAATTACCAGACCAAAGAAAGCATAGATTACATTTCAAGAAAAATATGTGCTTTGCCCATCACACTGATTAAAAACCCAACAAACTTAAAATGGTATAAATATTTGTACATTGTGTGTGTGTGTGTGTGTATTGGTCATTAATTTAACGTCTGTTCACTAAAGTGATTTTAGACCAAAAAAAACAAACAACAACAACCAAAAACAGCAACAACAAAAATTATGTGCAGTCAATGTGTTTTTGTGTGGGGAATGTGTTGGAACTATATACGATTAGAACTGTGACAAGAAACAGAAATTTAGAATGGAGAAGGAAATTTGGGGAAAGAGAAGAAACAATTAATTAACCATAAGATTGCCCATCTGACGAACAACAAGAAGAACCATAAAATCAACTAACCAGTAAAAACAGGTAAGAGTCAAATGTCAGAATACTTACAGGTAATTACCTACGGACATTTAGATAAACTGACAAGAGATTTGTGAGTTAACAATGAGGAGTTAAATATTTTTGGAACTGAGATTTTGGAAAGTATAGGAATGAACTCTTTTAACTTAACACAGCAAAGAATATGTGAAATTGTGATTTTCTGTCCACATTGGAATACAATATTCCTGGTATATTTTGTTTTGAACGTGTCAATTTTCCATCTATATATAAGTGTCTATATTTCCTTATTCACGCTGAATTATTGTGTCAATGTCAAACTTTCTGTGGTTATTTTCATATCTTTTAAACTTATGTTTGAATATATCCCATGTGTGTGTGTGTGTGTGTGTGTGTGTGTGTGTGTGTGTGTGTGTGTGTGCTTACAGGCAGTGTTGCATGATGCTGGTAGGGAGCACAGCATAGTGCCATTACGATCTGAAGTGGGTAGATCTTTGAGAATTGTTTATTTTATTTGTGGGTGCAGAATAAACCCCCTTTCTTGTTATTCAAATCAAGTCAACTGTATTGTTTCCAAAGACATATTCACATGTGTCCATGCTGCTCATGCTCTATTGCAAACATTAAATATGCATTTAAAGGACATGTATGTTTGAATGATCAAAAGACAACCATTAAATTACATTGACATATCACAGAACATTTTTACATGCTTAAAAGCAATTGGCAGTATTTAATTATTTTTTAAAAAGCCTAAGAGCAGTTAAGATGTATCAATAAGCAACTAAATCTCTCTCTCTCTCTCTCTCTCTCTCTCTCTCTCTCTCTCTCTCCACCTTTACTCATATTTCTTTCTCACTTACATCTACATTCTCACTCCCACCCCTACCCATCTCCCATGCCCCCACACACACCAACACTCATCATTGCACAAGGGTGTATTTCTATTTTTCATTTTTAAGTAGATTTTTGATTAATTCAACTGAGCTGGGGACAGAGCTATATTTATTCATACAGGGTTTTTTTTTTGTGTTTGTTGGTTTGTTTGTTTTTTATCTATCAAAATGTATAGTAGTGTCTTCCAGAAGGGGGAAGTAGTAATTAGCATTATGAACACTCTTGTGTTTTAAGTCAGTGTCAAAGAGATGTTTGCAGATTCTCTTTGCCTGTGTGAATGGTGATTTCTAGCAGAATAACAGACCAGTTTTAACATTGTTTAGATCAGTGACTGTCATACAGTCTTGCTTGCATGATATGGTGTGGAGTACATAGTATTCAGACCTGTACATGTTCACACACACACACACACACACACACACACACACACACACACACATATAATATATATATACACATATACATATGCACACAGACATATGCATACACACACCATAGTAATAATATATATAATAAAAAGGTACTAGTTGTATGAAGTTGAAGGGGGTGGGTGGTGGTGGTAGAGGGAGACTGGGGCAGCTGGCGGAATTTATTAAAGGGAAACACGCACACACACACGCACACGCAGACACACACACACACACGCACACGCACACACACACGCACACATGCACTGGTTGAAAAGTGACACATCATTATTTTTTCACACCTAACAGGGAAGATAAATCAGATCAAGAAGGGGGATCACTTGAGAACAGGATATGTTACAACAAGGATTCCTTTATCAGAATACTTTCATCATTTTGACAATTTGTCTTTTGTTCTGATGACAGTGTGATAGTTTTCTACATCAGAATTTCTTGTCCTTTCATGTCTAAAAATGTGTGAGAACACAAAACGAAAGAGAGGAAAAGAAAAAAATCATCGTTAAGGTCACAGTCTCATACCCCATCCTGTCACGCAGTTTTATGTGCACACTTCAAATATTCTGTCTCTCTCTGTCTCTTTCTCCCTTTCTCTGTTTTTCTTTCTTATGTGTGTGTGTGTGTAAGTGTGTGTGTGTGTGTGTGTGTGTGTGCTCATGTGAGTCCTACTTCACTATACTATACAGGTATAGGCCCCATCCTCAGAAGAAGGAGGGAGGGTGGAGGGGGTGAAAGGGGACAAAATCTGTCTGTTCACAGCTCGGAAGTCACAGTAACCCACTTCCAAAGCAAATAAAATTTGCTTTTTTTGGTAAACCAAAGTGAATACAAGTTCATCTGTATGTGCACAAGTATATGTGTCATTTTGGTGGTTTTTTTTTTTTTTTTTTTTTTTTTTTTTGTGGTCATTTTAAACTTTAGCACTTCTGTTCACAGTATTTAATATATTCATTTGTGCGCACACACACACACACACACACAAATTGTTTGCATATATTTATATGACCATGTAAAATCTTGTTGGTGTTGACATCTGACAATTATTTTTGTATGTGCTATGCATGTTTGATTTGTTTTGACATTTTCAAGTAGATGTTAACGTCCCACTTCCACTCTCCACCACTCCTCTCTCTCTCTCTCTTTCACTCTGTCTCTCTATGTCTCGTTCCTTTTCTCTCTCATTCTCTCCTGCCACCTGGTTTGATCTATGTACAGATTTTTATGTAGAAAGAGAATGTTATCTTTTCTTACAAAAGAAACTGTACACATGTGACAAGATACAAACATGGAATATGTTATCCTGTGTCAAGGCTACAGAGTGATGATGTTACATGAAAGATGAATCCAGTCATGTATATCATCAAACGTTAATTGAAAATAAATCGTACAAATATAAAAGGTATGATTTATGCAATATTCTTATGAAAATTGGGGTGGGTGGGTGGGTGGGGGGGGGGGGGGGAGATGGAATGGGCACATCACTATTTGTGATGCATGTTCTTTTCTGCAAAAGTGAATTATTTATTCTACTAGAGTTTGTATGGATTTCGATTCATTATTCAGAAACGGCTGTTTTGAATTCTTATCACAGTGCTGAAGAAAACTGACACACATTTCATTGTGCAGTAATGTTTTCTTTGCTTTTTGGGTTTTTTTAATAATACAGGATGTCAACATTTGTTAGAATGCTGCTCTAATGAATATGCATGGTTCCAGGTGGTCAGTAAAATGATCATGTTTCAACAGATCTGGTCATCTGCTAATTGAACAAAATCTGTCAGATTTTGGTGTTCAGTTAATGGATCAAAGTCAGTCACTTCTGTGGTCAGTTAGCTAATCAAAATTCAGTTTTGTGGTCAGTTAGCTAATCAACATTCAGTTCTGTGGTAAGTTAGCTAATCAAAATTCAGTTCTGTGGTCAGTTAATCAAAATTCTTCAGTTTGGGTGGTCAGTCAACAGATAGAATTTTCCAGTTGACTGGTCAGTTTATTTATCAAGGTCTTCGAGTATTCTATCAGTTAGTGGTCAGTTAACTATAAAAAGGGACCTTGATGGAACTGGGATTCAGTCAGTTTCACTTTCATGCAGTCTGTTCTGTGGCCTTTTTCACTGTTCTTAATCTGTGAACAGGCAGCAACATGAAAGACTTGTCAACCCAGCTAAACATGTTCAGAATTATACACACTGATATGTATTCCTTTGACTGCTTACTTCATGTCACTTATGTAAACTTAATTGTATGTCCTCAGCTTTGCTTCCTCACCCACATGGATTACTCATCAACATCAATATATATATATTGTGGGCACAGGTTTTGAAAGACAAAACACTGCCAAGAACTGAAAATACTTTGACAGTGGAAGGGATAAACCAGGACAGATTAAAGCAGAATTCTCTCAGCAGTGGAAATGTTGATTCATTTATTATTTAAACAAAAAAACAGCCATGACAGTGACGGGGTTTGTTCACGACACTTGTGCATGGTTTCCCTGCCTAGACAGCATGAGGGGCTGGTGGTGGTGGTGGTTACACATTCACATCCTGTTCAAAGCAGTGAATGTGGGGGAGGGGTCATGAACACCGAATCTGAGCCATTTGTGTGCTTCTGCTTCAGGGCTATTTGTATATTTCTGCTCGAGAGATCTCCTTGCCTGGGTGTATCTATGTAATTAATCATTGACTGAATATTGCCCTACTATCAAGTGCATTTGTTTCACTGATGTGACAGTAAAGCATGCAATTTTTGACTGAGTTGATGAAGCCTTACCTGCACAAAAGTGTGTCATCACAAGTCACTTGGAACGTTGATGTTTTTGACTTTTTACATTTATTATCAGTTGTTTATCTTGTTAGGATTATGACTTCCCTTTTACAAAGTCCACAAAACAATTTTCTTTGATTATACTTACATCTATTTGAAATAATTATCTTTGATTCCCCCACCCCCCCATCACCCCTAACTGGTTTCCCCAACTCACCATTCACTTCCCCCTCCTCTCCTACCTTTTAAATGATGATACTTAATAATAATAATAATAATAATAACAGTGGTATTTATATAGTGCTGAATCTTGTGCATAGACAAACCAAAGCGCTTTCGCACCAGTCATTCACACGCATGCATAACTCTAAAACTGGAGAAACTGAAGACAAGGAAGAGGCAGGGAAGGGAGGCTATTTTGGGAAGAGGTGGGTTTTAAAGCCAGACTTCAAAGAGCTGAGTGTGGAGACTTGACGAAGCGAAAGAGGAAGTTCATTCCAATTGCAAGGTCCAGAGATGGAGAAAGAATGGCGGCCAACAGTCGAGAGTTTGAATCTGGGTATGCGTAAGCAAAGTGGATCCGAAACTGATCATAGTGAGCGAGATGGAGTGTAGAGGTGAAGGCAGCAACAGAGATAGGAAGGGGCTGATTTGTGAATACATTTATAACATAGAGTGCTGATCTTGTGCTTTATTCTATGTGAGACAGGGAGCCAGTGGAGATGTTGCAAAAGAGGAGTGATGTGCTCAGATCTTTTCTTTCTGAGGACGAGTCTGGCAGCAGAGTTTTGTATGCGCTGAAGGGACTGAATGGATGAAGCAGGCAAACCAGACAATAGAGAGTTACAGTAGTCATGGTGAGAGAGAATAAGAGAAACAACAAGTCTAGATGTTGCGTCAATGGACAGATATTTCCAGATGGAACTGATGCGCCGCAATTGATAGTAGCAGGATTGACATGTCTGACTGATAATTTTTTGCATGGACAGTGTGTTGACAAGGACAATGCCGAGGTTCCTGACTGAACTGGAAAGAGGGATGGATGTACTGCCAAGTTTGATTGTGTCAGTTGTGATGGAAGAGAGTTTTTGTTTAGTTCCTATGATCATTGCTTCAGTTTTGTCCGCGTTCAACTGTAACTTATTTAGAGTCATCCGATTTTGAATGTCCAGGAAGCAGTTAGATGTTTCTTGCAAGAGCGACAACAGTTTTTCAGGGGGTATCACTCTTCTGGAGTTGAGTGCCATCAGCATAAGAATGATGACTGACATTATAACGGTTGATAATTTCAGCGAGAGGAGCAGTGTACAGTGTGAAGAGGACCGGGCCTAAACCAGATCCCTGTGGGACTCCATGTTCAATTTTAACAGGTTCAGACTGGAAATTATCAACAATGACAGACTGGAATCGATCAGTGGGATAAGATTTGAACCAGTTTAGAACAGTGCCGTTGATACCAAATGTAAAATGAAGACGGGAAAGAAGGATTGAATGGTCTGTCATGTCAAAGGCGGCTGACAAGTCGAGAAGAGTGAGTCGGACGCTAGCAGTAGGTTATTCAGGATGTGGAGGAGAGTGGTTTTGGTGCTGCGGTCAGCACGATAGGCAAACTGAAATGGGTGGATGAGATTGTTGAAACCAAGGTGATTGTTGAGCTGCTTCAGGACAGCTTTTTCAAGGAGTTTGGACAGGAATGGAAGAGTAGAAACTGGTCGATAGTTTTTCAAAATGTTTGCGTCAAGGTTGGGAAAAGACTGTCATGTTCCTATGTTCACATTTAATCTGACATACACTCAACTCATGAAGAATTAGTTTACAAGGTACTATATTCTACTGAGGCTACAATTCAAGAACAGGGTTAGTACTCCATCACGTGTAAGGAGGGAGGAAGGCTGCTGGCAGTCTGCACTCTCTCTGTGCTGGCTTTCTTTCTCCTGGGATGCTGGGAAAGTCTGGAACCACCAGGCATAGGCGTTTGCATGTGTGTACTTGCAGGCCAATACAATATTCAAAATTGAAATATAGATGCTATGCTTTAACAAAAATCTGCTATCACCAATATGTGTGATGGGACATTAAACAAAATTCCTCCTCCTCGACTGTACGCGAGTGGTGTAGTAGTAGTTGTAATAAATTGTACAATGTTTTTATGTCTTTATATATATGTGTGTGCTGTTAGACAAGCGTGTGTGTGTGTGTGTGTGTGTGTGTGTGTGTGTGCTTGGATACTAGACACAATATTATGGATAGTAATCCTTGTCACTAATACCTTTCCTGCTGCTTCCATTCCCCATAAATAATAACTTTACGGTAATTATGACTGATATGAAATTCATTGGGTATTGAAATTATCACTGTGTTAATCAGACTGCTGTTATGTAAATAAAACATTTTTTAAACAACATTATGTGTGCAGCTGTTGACGTATTGAAATCAAAGTGTATACGTCTTCCCCTCTCTCTTGATCTGTGTGTGTGTGTGTGTGTGTGTGTGTGTGTGTGTGTGTAATTTCTTTGTATGAGTACATGTTTATATACATCACACACAGTTACATGTGAATGCACATTATCCATACATGTGTTTGCATGAGTGTGTGTGTGTGTGTGTGTGTGTGTGTTTGCTTGTGATTTGTTTGTGTGAGCATATATACATACATGTTTATATACATCACACATATTTACACGTTAACACTCATTATATATGCAAGTGCACACACGCGCACACACACACACACACACACACACACACACACATGACAACAAATGCACATGTTTTGAGTCAGTGACGATTCAGTGATCAGCTTACAACTGAGTGGGGGTTCGCTACTACTATTTTGTAGCTGGTATTCCTTGATGATGTGAAGACGAGGAAGAGGTGAAGGTGGCATTATTCGACTGCTGTTCTGGGGGTGTGAAGAGGGACAGAAGGTAATGGGATTGGGGATCGGGGTGGGAGAGGTGTGGGTGGGGTGGGGGAGGTGGCGTGGGGTGTGGGGGCCAGTGGAAGTGTTGTTTACTGCTTGGAGACCCTTGACACAAAAGTGTCAAGCGGTTGGCCTCCACAGCTACTTGGGGCAGGCAGTTCCAGTCTATGATTGTCCTGGGTAAAACTGAACAGCCTCTGTACTGTGTTCTGGTGGTGATGATGGAAAACTGTTGGTTGTGCCATAGACACTAGTGTCTTTGGTTGTGCCTCGGCGTTGGCGAGCCAGGGTTTAGCTCCCAAGGCCTGATCAGGGTTTAAGCGAAAGTCCGGCATTATATTCATTTATTTTTGTTTAAAAGGTTTTCGCATACAGACCAGTCCGCTTCACACCTGACGAACTCTAAATGTTCGCCGGTATAATCCCAGCTGTAGCGTGCGCGTGCGTTCAACAGGGATTAAATAATGGTAGTAAAATGAGTTGTGGCTGGTTAATTTTTAGTAGGATTTTAACAAGATGACCACTGATCGGTGGCATGAGCAGCTGAATGTGATCAGTGGTGAATACCGCAAAGAAAAACCGAGAACACTCTCTGGACAACCAAGCAAACGATCACCATAGCCATTAGTAAAATAATTTGTACATGCTTTACAGCTGCCTCCATAGCTCAGTGGTTAGAGCACTGGTCTTGTAAACCAGGGGTCGGGAGTTCGATCCTCCCTGGGGGCTGTTTTTTTACAAGTACGACCAGCGCAAAGGCTGGACTTTCTCTCTCTCTCTCTCTCTCTCTTTTTATTATTATTTTTTTTAACAACAGATAAGGTATAGTGTATTGGTCAATGGATCAGTCGAAGTCGACATCCATTCACAACTCTCGTTCTTGAAACTGAAAATTCCCCTGTATACAGTTCTACTGACTCTCGGTGTGTGTGTGTGTGTGTGTGTGTGACTCAATCGACTGGACTTTAAATATTGTCATGAAACCCCAAAGGATTAATAGGCACAACAAAATGAACAAAGAGAGAAACGGTCATCGAAGACGCATGCAATCAAATTCAAATTTGGCAATTTTTTTTATATATATATAATATATATTTTAATAAATAAATAATTATCGCAATCGAATAAGGCACTTGTTTTCAGGATTTATGTCCGGTATCTTTCAAATGACCACATCTGATAGTTAATTGTGACTCAGTGATGTACACTGACTTAATTGTTAGATTGTTTCGCCGGCAAATTATGCCGGAAACAAAATACACGTATCTAGGAAATGGAATTCATCTTCAACAGCTTCACACATGTTACATAACCTCTTTTCTCTTGGAAAGTTTGCAAATCTTCCTCAATCAATATTCAGATCATGCGCGCCGTATATTCGATCTGGGTTTACAAAGAGCTCGTTTGTGAGCAGGATCGATTTTACCAGTTAGATAAGAGAGAGAGAGAGAGAGAGAGAGAGAGAGTGTGAGTGTGTGTGTGTGTGTGTGTGTGTGTGTGTGTCGCGAATCATATGTTCGGCCCTGTGAAGAGTTCAAGCCGGATATAGCGAAGTGGTTATATACTTTAGTGTTCATTCAGGAACCATTCCACGCCTGGTTGGTTAGTTCACCGGCTGCGATGTATAGTAATCATTGTTTCATACTGTCGCTGGCTATTCTTGGGAGATGAAGGAGTGTCTACACAGACACATGAAATATAGTTTCAGTTTCAGTTTCAGTAGCTCAAGGAGGTGTCACTGCGTTCGGACAAATCCATATACGCTACACCACATCTGCCAAGCAGATGCCTGACCAGCAGCGTAACCCAATGCGCTTAGTCAGGCCTTGAGAAAAAAAAGAAAAGAAAAAAAAAGGTGAATAAATAAATAATAGATAAGCTTACACAAATAAATAAATAAATAATTATAATATAAAAAGGTAGTAGTAATAATAAAAAAAAATAAAATAAAAATAAATGAATAAATATATAAATATATAGAGCTTTCTACTGATGCGTCAAGTTGCTCCAAATAGAAATCACACATATTTATACATGTGTTTGACTTGCTGTATAACCCTAAGCTTGTTTCATAAGTTGTTGTTTTTTTGTTTTGCTTTTTTACTCAACTTCACATACACGTATAGGTATTAAAAGCTCACTTTTTTGTTTTGTTTTGTTTTGCTGTTTGTTTGTTTTATAGTAAACATCATGTCTGTAACTCATAAGCAATAACTTGAAATCGTATTGTATGTCCTGTAAATCGAGTCCCTGTGATTGTCGAAACTGAGTGGTCGACTCACGTGGGGACAAACGTTCAATGACTGCAGACGGAGGAGAGATGCTGGAAGGATGATGGTGGGGTGAAGGGGGAGGATGATGGTGGAAGGATGATGGTGGGGTGAAGGGGGAGGATGATGGTGGGGTGAAGGGGGAGGATGATGGTGGGGTGAAGGGGGAGGGTGATGGTGGGGTGAAGGGGGAGGATGATGGTGGGGTGAAGGGGGAGGATGATGGTGGAAGGATGATGGTGGGGTGAAGGGGGAGGAGAGATGCTGGAAGGATGATGGTGGGGTGAAGGGGGAGGATGATGGTGGGGTGAAGGGGGAGGAGAGATGCTGGAAGGATGATGGTGGGGTGAAGAGGGAGGATGATGGTGGGGTGAAGGGGGAGGATGATGGTGGGGTGAAGGGGGAGGATGATGGTGGGGTGAAGGGGGAGGAGAGATGCTGGAAGGATGATGGTGGGGTGAAGGGGGAGGAGAGATGCTGGAAGGATGATGGTGGGGTGAAGGGGGAGGATGATGGTGGGGTGAAGGGGGAGGATGATGGTGGGGTGAAGGGGGAGGATGATGGTGGGGTGAAGGGGGAGGATGATGCTGGAAGGGGATGATGGTGGGGTGAAGGGGGAGGATGATGGTGGGGTGAAGGGGGAGGATGATGGTGGGGTGAAGGGGGAGGATGATGGTGGGGTGAAGGGGGGGGATGATGATGGGGTGAAGGGGGAGGATGATGGTGGGGTGAAGGGGAAGGATGATGGTGGGGTGAAGGGGGAGGATGATGGTGGGGTGAAGAGGGAGGATGATGGTGGGGTGAAGGGGGAGGATGATGGTGGGGTGAAGGGGGAGGATGATGGTGGGGGGTGAAGGGGGAGGATGATGGTGGGGTGAAGGGGGAGGAGAGATGTGGAAGGATGATGGTGGGTGAAGGGGGAGGATGATGGTGGAAGGATGATGGTGGGGTGAAGGGGAAGGATGATGGTGGGGTGAAGGGGGAGGATGATGGTGGGGTGAAGGGGAAGGATGATGGTGGAAGGATGATGGTGGGGTGAAGGGGAAGGATGATGGTGGGGTGAAGGGGAAGGATGATGGTGGGGTGAAGGGGGAGGATGATGGTGGGGTGAAGGGGGAGGATGATGGTGGAAGGATGATGGTGGGGTGAAGGGGAAGGATGATGGTGGAAGGATGATGGTGGAAGGATGATGGTGGAAGGATGATGGTGGGGTGAAGGGGAGGATGATGGTGGGGTGAAGGGGGAGGATGATGGTGGGGTGAAGGGGGAGGATGATGGTGGAAGGATGATGGTGGGGTGAAGGGGGAGGATGATGGTGGGGTGAAGGGGGAGGATGATGGTGGGGTGAAGGGGGAGGATGATGGTGGGGTGAAGGGGGAGGATGATGGTGGAAGGATGATGGTGGGGTGAAGGGGGAGGATGATGGTGGAAGGATGATGGTGGGGTGAAGGGGGAGGATGATGGTGGGGTGAAGGGGAAGGATGATGGTGGGGTGAAGGGGGAGGATGATGGTGGGGTGAAGGGGGAGGATGATGTGGTGAGGGGTGGGAGATGCGGGAGGATGATGGTGGGGTGAAGGGGGAAGGATGATGGCTGGAAGGATGATGGTGGGGTGCAAGGTGAGGAAGGATGATGGTGGGGTGAAGGGGGAGGAATGATGGTGGGGGTGAAGGGGGAGGATGATGAGGGGTGAAGGGGGAGGATGATGGTGGGGTGAAGGGGGAGGATGATGGTGGGGTGAAGGGGGAGGATGATGGTGGGGTGAAGGGGGAGGATGATGGTGGGGTGAAGGGGGAGGATGATGGTGGGGTTGAAGGGGGAGGATGATGCTGAGGAGATGAGGGGGAGGGCGGAGGATGATGGTGGGGTGAAGGGGGGAGGATGATGGGGGGGTGAAGGGGAGGATGATGATGGGGTGAAGGGGTAGGATGATGGTGGGGTTGAAGGGGGAGGATGATGGTGGGTGTGAAGGGGGGAGGGATGATGGTGGGGTGAAAGGGGGGGGTGATGAGAGGGGTGGAAGGGGGAGGATGATGGTGGGGTAAGGGAAGGATGATGGGGTGAGGGTGAGAGAGTGGAAGGATGATGGTGGGGTGAAGGGGGAGGATGATGGTGGGGTGAAGGGGAGATGTGGTGGGTGAAGGGGATGTGGGGAAGGTATGTTAGGATGGGGGTGAAGGGGGAGGATGATGGTGGGGATGAAGGTGAGGATGAAGGGGAGGATGAGGTGAGGATGATGGGGTGAAGGGGGAGGATGATGGTGGGGTGAAGGGGAGGATGAGGGGTGAAGGGGGAGGATGATGGTGGGGTGAAGGGGAGGATGATGGTGGGGTGAAGGGGAGGAGATGGTGAGGATGGTGGGGTGAAGGGGAGGAGATGGTGGGGGAAGGGGGGATGATGGTGGGTGAAGGGGAGGATGATGGTGGGGTGAAGGGGAGGTGATGGTGGGGTGAAGGGGGAGGATGATGTGGGGGAGGGGGGGTGATGGTGTGAGGGAGGATGATGGTGGGGTGAAGGGGAAGGATGATGTGGAAGGATGATGTGTGGGTGAAGGGGAGGATGATGGTGGGTGAAGGGAGGTGAGGTGGGGTGAAGGGGGAGGATGATGGTGGGGTGAAGGGGGAGGATGATGGTGGGGTGAAGGGGGAGGAGAGATGCTGGAAGGATGATGGTGGGGTGAAGGGGGAGGATGATGGTGGGGTGAAGGGGGAGGATGAAGGTGGGGTGAAGGGGGAGGATGATGGTGGGGTGAAGGGGGAGGATGATGGTGGAAGGATGATGGTGGGGTGAAGGGGAAGGATGATGGTGGGGTGAAGGGGGAGGATGATGGTGGGGTGAAGGGGGAGGATGATGGTGGGGTGAAGGGGGAGGATGATGGTGGGGTGAAGGGGGAGGATGATGGTGGGGTGAAGGGGGAGGATGATGGTGGGGTGAAGGGGGAGGATGATGGTGGGGTGAAGGGGGAGGATGATGGTGGGGTGAAGGGGGAGGATGATGGTGGGGTGAAGGGGGAGGAGAGTGTCAGGCTTTTATTTGGAGAAAAGTTATTTCAGTGGCGCTGTGTGATTTCTTCTGACAACCTTCTGAAGTCTTCCAAATAATACAGTAAATTTTGTTCGCTTGTCTTACTTATTATCACTTTCTAAGCATTCAAATTGCAATACAGGCCCAAGTGATCTGTTTCCATTAACCGTTTCCATCAATTTACAGCCATATTTTGGAAAGACATAAGTTTACAACAGCCTAGGAAACGAGCTTGATTACTGCCCATGTAAGCAGGCACATACACGCACGCGTGAATGTGTGTGTGTGTGTGTGTATGTGTGTGTGAGAGAGAGAGAGAGAGAGAGAGAGAGAGAGAGAGAGAGAGAGAGAGAGAGAGAGAGAGAGAGAGACGCCGGATATAACGAAGCAACCTTATAGAAATTCGTTATAACCGGTGTGTTGGATGTAACAAAAGCCGGATACAAAAAAAAAGAGAAGAAAAATGGAAAAAAACAACAACAAAAAACCCAACTCAGACATCCGTTATTATGCCATAATGTTTGATATCTTACTCCAGTCACCTGTTGATTCTGTGAACCTCAGGCACCAATTATTATGCCATCATGTTTGATATCTTCCTCCAGTCACCTGCTGATTCTGTGAAACTCAGGCATCCGTTATTATCCATAATGTTTGATACCTTCCTCCAGTCACCTGCTGATTCTGTGAAACTCAGGCATCCGTTATTATCCATAATGTTTGATACCTTCCTCCAGTCACCTGCTGATTCTGTGAAACTCAGGCATCCGTTATTATCCATAATGTTTGATACCTTCCTCCAGTCACCTGCTGATTCTGTGAAACTCAGGCATCCGTTATTATCCATAATGTTTGATACCTTCC